>NC_083468.1:27641663-27846676 GCF_030014155.1 Tachysurus vachellii
TAACCCTCAATTAGCATTTATAACAGATATAATAAACAGTGAAAGGGACATGAAAGAGTTGAATTAATGTCACGTGATCATGGTGGAGGGTCACGGGATTACCTGGGAATAGGAATATTAGTCACCTGTTCACTTAGTGTGGTAGAGAGAGGGGGTGAGTCAGGACGATGTATTCTTTGTTGACCATATACATATACTCATACTCATACACAACTTTTGAAAGAAGAAATATCTGTCTGTGCAATAAAAAAGTCTACACACAAGAAAGTATGCCTGTTCACAAGAGGAATATACCTAAAGAAAGTGACCTGCAAAGATGGCCCCATTTAAAGAGTGTTCATTTACCTGAGATTGGGGCAGGGATTGAGCTGTTGATTGGAACCAATGTTCCTAAAGCTTTAGAACCATTGGAAGTCATCCGCAGTGTGAATGATGGACCCTATGCAATCAGGACAATGTTAGGATGGACTGTTAATGGACCACTATCTGGAGATACTAATGATGTAAATGATTGTGCTCAAACAGAGGTCACAGTCAATAGAATTTCAGTTCTGAATCTGGAAGACATGTGGCAACAGCAGTTTAAAATGGACTTCCCTGAATGTAGCCAAGATGAACAAACTAGCTATTCAAGAGAAGGTCAGAAATTTATGGAAATGGTAACAAATTCTGCAAAGCTTGTTGATGGGCATTATGAGATTGGCTTACCTCTGAGAAAGAGAATTCATATGCCAAATAATCGGAGAATCGTAGAACAGCGTGCTTTACATCTAAAGAAGAGACTTCAAAAGGATTCTGTCTTTCTTACTGACTATAAAGATTTTCTGAAGGATATGGTTTCCAAAGGTTATGCAGAGCAAGTACCTGCAAAGGATTTGATGCGTAGTGATGGACAAATTTGGTATATCCCGCATCATGGTGTCTACCATCCTACAAAGAAGAAAATCCGTGTGGTGTTTGATTGTGGAGCGAGTTTTCAAGGAACATCACTTAATGCTCAGCTCTTGCAAGGACCAGATCTCACCAGCTCACTCATTGGAGTTGTGACGAGATTTAGAAAAGAACCTGTGGTGATTATGGCAGATATCGAGTCAATGTTCCCTCAAGTAAGGGTACCACCCCAGGATGCTGACTTGTTAAGGTTTCTTTGGTGGCCTGATGGGGATTTAAGCCAAGACCCTACTGATTTTAGGATGTTAGTGCACCTATTTGGAGCAACATCATCTCCTAGCTGTGCTAATTTTGCTTTAAGGAAATGTGCAGAAGATCATAAGGAAGAGTTCAATAAGGAAACAGTGGATACAATTCTACATTCTTTTTATGTTGATGATTGCCTTGTTTCAGTTGCAACTGTTGAACAAGCGATGACATTGTACCAGGAACTTGTATCCATATGTGCCAAAGGTGGATTCAGGCTAACAAAGTGGATGAGCAACAGACGTGAAGTCATGACGGTAATACCTGAGGATCAAAGAGCAAAGACAGCAAAAGACTTGAATATTGATCAGGAATCTCCATTAGTTGAGAGAGTGTTGGGTATGCAGTGGTGCATTCAGTCTGACACATTCAAGTTCAAGATTGTAATCAAAGACAGACCTATGACTCGAAGAGGAATACTGTCCATGATTAGCTCTGTCTATGATGCTTTGGGAATTGTGAGCCCTGTACTATTGTCTGCTAAGAAAATATTGCAAGACCTCTGCAAAGGAAACATAGGATGGGACGATGTATTGCCTGAATTAGTGGTTCAGAAATGGAAAAGCTGGCTTCAAGAACTTCATCTTCTGGAAAGTTTTGAGCTTACGAGAGGTTTAAAACCTCCAAACTTTGGTGACATCACCTTTGCACAGATGGCATCATTTTTCAGATGCAAGCAAGGATGGCTATGGAACTGTGACATATTTGCTAACACGCAATATGCATTCACTAGTACATTGTGCTTTCATCATGGGAAAGTCAAGAGTAGCCCCAATGAAGTCTGTTACCATCCCACGTATGGAGCTCATTGCTGCTACAATGGCAAGCCGTATGGATGTTATATGGAAGAAGGAATTACATCTGCAGCTTCAGGATTCTGTTTTTTGGACAGCCAGTGCTTCTGTTCTCAAATACATCAAAAACGAGACTTCACGATTCAAAATCTTTGTAGCCAGAGACAGAAATTCTCAAGGCTTCACAAGCTTCACAGTGGAGATACGTAGATACAGCAAGCAATCCAGCTGATGTTGCTTCTAGAGGATCGACTGCCAAAGTCTTTCTCAAAAACAGGACATGGACATCAGGTCCAGCCTTTCTTCTTCATTCTGAAAGTGAATGGCCTGCTAATCTGAATGACCTTGAAAAGCTTGAAGTGGATGACCCTGAGGTCAAGAAAGGTATTGAGATTAACTCCGTGCAGCTTCATGAAGAGGATGACAAGCTTGCACGCTTCATTAATCACTTCTCTTCTTGGTTCCGTTTGAAAAAGGCAATGGCTTGGATTTTAAGATTTAAGAAACTGCTCTTATCTCTTAGTCAGAAGAGGAAACAACTGAGACTTGCTTCAGCTCATTCTGTTGGACAACAAGGAAATTCTCTGGAAAAAGAAATGGAGATTTTCAAAGGTCAACTCGAAAATTCTCATCTCTCTCCAGAAGAACTAGAGACAGCTGAGTTGAGATTATTAGACTCTCACAAGAAAAGATGTTTCCTGATGAGCTTGCTTGTCTAAAAAGAGGGGAAATTGTAAAGAAAGGTAGCCACATTTATGGACTTTGTCTTATGCTTAATGATGTTCTGAGGGTTGGTGGCAGATTAAGTAGGGCATCAATGCCTGAAGAATCCAAGCATCCAGTCATTCTAGCAAAGAATTTTCACATTTCTGATATTCTCCTGAGACACATACATGAAGAAGTAGGACATTGTGGTCGTAATCATATGTTGTCTAAATTACGACAAAAATATTGGATTACAGGTGCAAGTACAGCAATAAGAAGTGTACTATCCAAATGTGTCATATGTCGAAGACTAAATTCACTTCCAGGATGCCAACAGATGGCTGACCTACCATCAGACAGAGTCACTCCAAATGAGCCACCATTTACCCGTGTTGGGGTGGATTATTTTGGACCTTTTGAGGTAAAAAGTAGAAGAAGTGTGGTGAAAAGGTATGGAGTAATTTTGACCTGTTTAGCCATACGGGCTATACATATTGAAGTGGCAGCCTCCTTGGACACAGATTCATTTATAAACGCACTTCGACGTTTCATTGCAAGACGTGGTCAAGTCAAAGAACTCCGATCTGATAATGGAAGGAACTTTGTTGGAGCAGAGCGGGAATTAAAAGTTGCCATACAGGAATGGAATCAGTGTCAAATTAATGATGTCCTCCTTCAGAAAGGTATTAAATGGTCATTTAACCCCCCTACTGGATCACATTACGGAGGGACCTGGGAAAGGTTCATTCGATTTGTACGGAAAGTTTTGAATTCCATTTTTAAGCTGCAGAATTTGGACGAAGAGAGTTTGCAAACGGTTCTTTGCGAAGTTGAATCTATTATCAGTGGCCGTCCAATCACCAAAGCATCCACTGATCCAAATGACCTGGAAGCATTAACACCAAACCACCTGTTGATTTTAAGAACTTTACCATCGTTACCACCAGGTGAATTCAAAAGGGAAGATGTTTATGCTCGTAAACGTTGGAGACAGGTCCAGTACATGTCAGACTTGTTCTGGAAGAGATGGGTTCTGGAGTACTTACCGCAGCTTCAAGAACGTCAGAAATGGTCAAGAGTTAAACGCAACTTTAAACCAGGAGACATAGTGCTTATAGTGGATAATACAGCACCTCGAAACTCCTGGCTTATTGGACGCATAATTCAAACATTTCCAGATAGAAGAGGATTTGTGCGTCATGTGCAAGTTAAAACTAAAACCAACTGTCTGGAAAGGCCAATAACTAAGGTCTGTCTTTTACAAGAAGCAGAAGATGGATAATTTGGTTGCTTGAAATTTTTGGACTTTTGATGACTTTCTTTCAAAATATGAACAATTTTTTCTGCCTGACCTTTTCAGGATTTTTCCTCTTTTGAAAGAAGAAATGGACATTATATGATGTAAATGCATTATTGTTGATTGATTTCATGTCTAATTTATGGAGATGTAATTATTACTTGAGAATAATTAGGGGCTGGAATGAAAGGGACATGAAAGAGTTGAATTAATGTCACGTGATCATGGTGGAGGGTCACGGGATTACCTGGGAATAGGAATATTAGTCACCTGTTCACTTAGTGTGGTAGAGAGAGGGGGTGAGTCAGGACGATGTATTCTTTGTTGACCATATACATATACTCATACTCATACACAACTTTTGAAAGAAGAAATATCTGTCTGTGCAATAAAAAAGAAAATATTAACATCTGTTTGCCTCACGGATTCTTCATATGCGTCGCAAATGCATTGAGTTCCTGCTTCGTCATTACTTAACAGACGGTGAAATTAACTTTAGGAAGGAAAATGTTCTTTAAAAACAATAATTGTTATATTTAAAAGCTTTAAATGAGGTTATTATGTTCAGTTACATCATTTACTTTATCATTACATTCTTTACACTTACAGCAGCTCTGTTGTGTTTGTTATAATGTACAAATAAGTTCTCAAAATGCATCTTAATTATATTGTGTGTGTGTGTTTGTGTGTGTGAGAGAGTGTGTTTGAGTGTGTGGGTGTGTGTGAGAGAGAGTTGGTTTGTGTGTGTCTGTGTGTGAGAGAGCATGTGAGTGTGTGTGTGTGTGTGTGTGTGAGAGAATGGGTTTGTGTGTGTGTGTGAGAGCGTGTGAGAGAGCATGTGAGTGTGTGTGTGTGTGTTTGAGTGTGTGTGTGTGTGTGAGAGAGAGAGTGTGTTTGAGTGTGTGTGTGTGTGTGTGAGAGAGAGAGAGTGTGAGAGCATGTGAGTGTGTGTGTGTGTGAGAGAGTGTGTTTGAGTGTGTTTGAGTGTGTGTGTGAGAGAGAGTGTGTTTGTGTGTGTGTGTGTGAGAGAGTGTGTTTGAGTTTGTGTGTGTGTGTGAGAGAGAGAGAGCGTGTGAGAGCATGTGAGTGTGTGTGTGAGTGTGAGTGTGTGTGTGTGTGTGTGTGAGAGAGAGAGAGTGTTTCAGTGTGTTTGAGTGTGTGTGTGTGTGTGTGAGAGTGTGTGATTGAGTGTGTGTGTGTGTGTGTGTGTGTGTGTGTGTGTGATGAACAACACTTCCTTGTGTACATGAGATAACACCTAAATTAAAGAAAATCAGAATTTTAAAAATGTATCAACATTTTAACTCATATTTGTTTTCTATAATAATGGACTAAATCCCATTTCTCTCTCTGCAGACTACAGAACAGTGTAAAAGGTAAATCATCCTGTGCTGATGTGGCTTCAGCTCTCTGTACAAATCCATCACACATCAGAGAGCTGGATCTGAGTGTGTGTGAACTGGGAGACTCAGGAGTGAAGAAGCTCTGTGATCTACTGAAGATACACGAGTGTAAACTGGAGAAACTGCTGTGAGTAACTCAGTGATGAAACACACTGAACTGTAATCACAATCTTTATGTTCTCTGTGAATCAGATCTTTCCTGATACACACTAACAAAACATAATCTCTATTTTAATTTAACGTCTGTGTTTGTGTTACATTAACTATGAGTTCATGAACCTGGTTCTTAATGTTCACACCTACATCATTATCTCCCTGTGAGCAGGTTATATAAGTGCAGCATAACAGATGGAGATGTTGCTGCTCTGACTGGAGCTCTGAGGTCAAACTCCTCTTATCTGAAAGTGCTCGATCTGAGAGAGAATAAACTAACAGATTCAACAGTAAAGAAGCTCTCTGAGATACTGAAGAGTTCAGGAGGACAGTTAATGTAAGTAAAGTTATCACACACAGTACTGAATGTGTATTTTCTGTAGATTATAATGTAAGTGTAAGAGTGTCATGTCAGAGTAATGGATCTGGACAAATCAGCAGCATGGAACAATAAAAATCTTACTGACAGAAGCACAGAGATAAACTTTAGTATTCAGTATCAGAACTAAAGAAAACTATAATTCATCACTTTATGCTAATATCTAACTCTGTAGCTCTGATCTGATCGACGTTGAACTGATCTGTTACTGTTCTTCTCAGAAATACCTGTAGTTTTATTGTCATTTCAGTAGGACAGGTTCCTCTAGTCCAACATGCTCCTAACTCACTCACTGAAAGGAAAAGGATCTATTTGTTTATTCCTATTTATTCTACTTTTCTACCATATTAAGTGGAGTGTTTATGTCGTTACAGTAAATGTGGTCTATTTAAAATATTTTATTGTTCTGATAATTAAAGAGAAAACAGATAGAGCTCCAGTGAAAGAGCAATAATACAGATTACAGTGTTGGAGCTTTTGATTATTTACATTTACTTAATATTTACATCCTTTACACAGAATTAAAATCACAACAGCTTCCCACAAATGTGTTAAATGATAAAGATAGTGACTAAATGATAAACCCACTGACATCTGTATTATTATTATTACAGGTATGACGGGGAGTCATAGTTAAAAAACCCATTCAGTTGGTTTACTAGTGATAAGTCTGATGAACAGCCGACTTCGGAACCTGACTCCTCTACAGTAAAGACGGAACAAAGAGATGAAGAAATAAAAGACACACACTGGGGAGGAAGCAGTGTGGACCAGGACAGCTGTAGTAAAGACACTGACATCTGAACCCCAGAGACTTCAGGCAGTTCATATAACACCAGAGAACAGTACAGAAGTACACGACACAAACACAAGTAATTCACCAAAACTACAAGAAAAGGGACACAAAAAGCACTCAAACATCCAAAACACAAAAAGATACTAGATAATGACGACAATTCAAACTAACTCAACAATGAAGGACAGAAGACGCCTCAGCAGACCGTGACACTCGAATCCTACTAATACAAAACTACACTGTAATCCCCAAATATAAATAAGACCAAAATTAAAGGAGGAACTTCAGCTGTACAGATAAGGGATTCAGTCAGGAGTTCATTATGTAGTACAAGTGTACAGGGTACATGGATTATACCATACTGCAGAAAAACAATTAAACAGCACAACTCACAAACATCAACTAAACATAAACTAAACGTCTAACTTAAACTAAAATACTGATATATTTATGAAATAAAATAATGATCTATTACACTTCACAGCCATAGACACTACTGACAGACACCAAGCTGATGGAAAGGAACAAACTGGTTCTAATAGAAAGTGAACACAAAAAGAGCAGTGATTTCTGGACCAGAATTTCTTTCTTAAAATGTCTTTGTGCTGTAAAATGTTTTGTCCTACTGTGCTGCAGTCTGAATGATGAGAGTGTTAAAACATTACTTTTTTAAATCTACTGTTTAAAATATCAAGAACAATCCTACAAAACATTTTAAAGATCATAAAAAAACAAATAAAAAGGTTTTAACGTAACTGTACGTTATCAAAATGGAGGTTTTTAGACCCTTTTAGTTACTAACTAAATAACTCTGGTAATATTTACTTAATAAATGAAAGCTTAAATAAAGTGCAGTTTATGTATCATGTAAGTTTTCTTGACCTCTGTCCTGTCCTATTTATTAGTATTACAGGTGATAAGTTACTGTTCCATGAGGGAATAAGGTTTAGTCTCACACTTACAGTCTCACTCGTACTCCAACATGCTTCACCAACATGCTGCCTGCCTTCTCTACAAGTGTCTGATAACATCTAATGCAGTTTGTTTATTTTAAACAGATGTACAACTGGATTAGACTTTTTTTACTGCCAGAAGTTAAATATTCTAGTGACTCAAATCAGCATCAATTATAAGTTTATTTAATATATTTGGTCCCAGCCAAATGATGTATTTTTTCCAATTGTGAGAGATATTTCTGATGTACAGGAAGTCCTCCAGAGAATTCAGGGTTCAACTTCCTGTACTTCCTGTGAGTATGTACTGCTGGACCAAGAGCTTCAATACCACACATTCTGTATCCTATTGAGAGCTCTGAGTTTGTGTACATGTGTATGAAAAGATTTAAATGTGTTCAGTGTGTAGATCCATTTTTGTAAGCAGATGAAGGACTAAACTGAACTGATGTGGTTTTGAATTGAACTGAATTTGATGAATGAGAAGTGTAATGTACCTGAATAAAGTAGTAAACATTCAGTCTCTGCTCATTTCACTGCATTATTAAAGGTGAAATATATTAACACAATAATTTGGTCAGTTATTTTGGTGTTGTCCTTCTGCTGCTCTGTTCAGGTCTCCGGTTCATTATCTGCTCTGGAACCGACTAACTTTATACTTTACTGTAGTTAATAAGCTCATATTCACATCCAGTACCTTATTACACACATGCAGTAATTTAACTCTGTGTATCAGTCATTCTTACTGATTATTAATACAATAAAATAACTTGTACTGATTATTATAATGAAAATGATAAAATTCTATCATTTCACTGTTAAAAGAACATTTTTAAATGATCATTAAACATGATCTACTAATTTATTTTTGTAGAAAAACTGACAATAAAACCTTCATTCACTAACTTTATACTTTAATGTTGTCTTACCTGTTCAACTGCAGCAATAATGACTGTTCTCTCATTCTTTTTCTTACTGCAGCTCGAATTACTCACTTTGTTACACTTTCTCTAAAATAAATATAAGGGATTAAGATTAAGATCTGTGGAAGACGCTAAAGATGCTTTAGCTACTGCGGTTAATCCAGCCGCTCTTTCTGAAACACGGTTAAAATAACCACACGTACTGTATATTTCAAGAGCTCTGTATAGAGTAATAGAGCTGAAAGAAGAAAGCAAGTGTCCACGAGCTCCTACAGCACAGAGCAATAAATTAATACAAAATGATCAGTTTTAATAAAACATTGACAGTATTTATGAGAATACAGGCTTAATGTTTCAATAGTCTATTACATATTAAAATAAGGTACATAAAGTAAAAGTGAGGTTTTAACACATTAGGCTCAGCACTGGAGCACAGTTCTGTTGAATTGTGATATGAAATGCTCTTCAAGTCTGAACAAAAAGCCTTTCTGATTGTCTCAGTGTTTTGGTCTTGTTCCACTAACAAATGTCTGTGCCGTTGGCAATATACTAACTGTTCAAGGGGCTTTGAATTGATTCCCCGAGGATGATGAACTGATATCAACCACAATCAGGGTAAGTATTATTTTTCTTTATTGTGGAGTTTTAAATGTTTCTGTCTACTAACACACGATGATGCATGTGCATGTAAGTTTAAAATGATTAACATTCCCTGAGTAGACAAAATGTTTCCTGTTTATTATTACTGCAAGAATAGCAGGTGAAGTAAAAGTGTGTGGTATTAAATCTGCTTATTTATTCAGACATTTATTTACATTACTATGACACTAATCTTATTTTTTCTTTTTCCTTGCCAGCTCAGAAGATGTTCGGTGACAAAGATTACGTAAGGGTGAATGTCACCTGACTGAACTTGACATATTGAAATCTATTATTAGATTAGAATGAAAATTATCTCTCAGCTCATTCCTCGGGTTTCTCCTGAGGTAATTACCACAGACTCGGCAGTGCTAACTTTAGCTTAGCTTAGCTTAGCTCTCTCCTCTTTGTCCTCGGCTCTCCTGAGGTAATTAACACAGACACGGCAGTGCTAACTTTAGCTTAGCTTAACTTAGCTCTCTAAGTTCCATCCTTGACTCTCCTGAGGTAATTACCAGAGACTCAGCAGTGCTAACTTTGGCTTAGCTTAGCTTAGCTTAGCTCTCTCAGCTCAGTCCTCGGCTTTCCTGAGGTCATTGCCACAGACTCGGCAGTGCTAGCTTTAGCTTAGCTCACTCAGCTCCGTCTTTGGCTCTCCTGAGGTAATTACCACAGACAAGGCAGTGCTAATTTTAGCTTAGCTTAGCTCTCTCAGCTCAGTCCTTGGCTCTCCTGAGGTAATAACCACAGACTCGGCAATGCTAACTTTAGCTTAGCTTAGCTCTCTCAGCTTAGTCCTCGGCTCTCCTGAGGTAATTACCACAGACACGCAGTGCTAAATTTAGCTTAGCTTAGCCTAGCTCTCTCACTTCAGTTCTTGGCTTTCCTGAGGTAATTACCACTGCCTCGGCAGTGCTAACTTTAGCTTAGCTCTCTCAGCTCAGTCCTCAGCTCTCCTGAGGTAATTAACACAGACTCTGCAGTGCTAACTTTAGCTTAACTCTCTCAGCTCTGTCCTCGGCTCTCCTGAGGTAATTACCACAGACACGGCAGTGCTAAATTTTAGCTTAGCTTAGCTTAGTTCTCTCAGCTCAGTCCTTGGCTCTCCTGAGGTAATTACCACAGACTCGGCAGTGCTAGCTTTAGCTTAGCTCTCTCAGCTCAGTCCTTGCCTCTCCTGAGGTAATTACCACAGACTCGGCAGCGCTAATTTTACCTTAGCTCTCTCAGCTCCGTCCTTGGCTCTCCTGAGGTAATTACCACAGACACGACAGTGCTAACTTTAGCTTAGCTTAGCTTAGCTCTCTCAGCTCAGTCCTCGGCTCTCCTGAGGTAATTACCACAGACTCGGCAGTGCTAACTTTAGCTTAGCTCTCTCAGCTCAGTCCCTGGCTGGCCTGAGGTAATTACCACAGACTCGGCAGTGCTAACTTTAGCTTAGTTTAGCTTAGCTTTCTCAGCTCAGTCCTCTGCTCTCCTGAGGTAATTAACACAGACAAGGTAGTGCTAACTTTAGCTTAGCTCTCTCAGCTCAGTCCTCGGCTCTCTTGAGGTAATTACCACAGACTCGACAGTGCTAACTTTAGCTTAGCTTAGCTTAGCTCTCTCAGCTCAGTCCTCGGCTCTCTTGAGGTAATTACCACAGACTCTGCAGTGCTAACTTTAGCTTAGCTCTCTCAGCTCCGTCCTCGGCTCTCCTGAGGTAATTACCACAAACACGGCAGTGCTGAATTTAGCTAAGCTTAGCTTAGCTCTCTCAGTTCATTCCTTGGCTTTTCTAAGCTTACTTTAACTTAGCTTAGCTTATCTCTCTCAGCTCAGTCCTCGGCTCTCCTGAGGTAATTACCACAGATTCTGCAGTGCCAACAAAAGATTCTATGCTACTGTGAGGTTTGATTTTTTTTCCCTTTACATACTTTCACATTCTTCTGTTCTTTTCTTACCAGGATCAAGTTATGTTTATACGATAAAAACATCTGACTGTTTGTTATAATGTCACGGGAGTGTGAGAAACTCCAATCCTCTGAAATGAGTCGACAAGAGAAGCAACACAAAGATGCAAATCAAAGACTTTGTGAGTAACTGTTTGACCTGGAACAAATTTGCACACAACCAAGGCTCAGTTTGCTCGACATGGCCATCCAGACAGAATGATCACAGATAATGTAATAATAATTGCTGTTGTATTCACAAGTGGTTAAGGTGTTGGGCTACCAATCGAAGGTTGTGAATTCGATTCCTATGTCCACCAAGCTGCCACTGCTGGGCCCCTGAGCAAGGCCCTTAACCCTCAATTGCTAAGTTGTATAAAAAATGAGATAAAAATGTAAGTCGCTCTGGACAAGGGCGTCTGGTAAATAATGTAAATGTAAATGTCTTTTATTTTGATGCCTTTGTGAGACCCAAACACACCTCTCACACACTCATATTTTGTGTATTTGTCCTGTAGTGTTTTGTATTGACTTTTGTCCCACACTGTTTGCACTAGGTTGTACACGATGCAGTTTATGTGTCTAGGACTTTAAGTCCTTAGCTCTGTGTTGTTTCATGTAGCACCATGGTCATGGACAAAGGTTTCATTTCACTGTGCACTGCATCAGATATATATGGTTTAAATTACAATAAAAGCTTCTTGACTTGACTTAGTTTCTGATGATAATTCCTGATCCTGTAGGTGGCACTGTTGCTGACTGTACACAGCTCATCATTTTACATGTTAACATTTCTGTATGTGAAACCATTTGAAATAAGTGACTTTAAGTGAATTTAATTATGTAATAATTATGTTGATGTCTGTATGTATGTGTTATTTAGCTGTTTGAATAGAAAACCCTTAAAATTGAAGTTTGATAGTGAAATCTCATCGTACTAAACAATAATATATTCTAAACATAATTGTGATGTTTATCTCTTCATTTAATTTATTAATATGTACATTTATTAATATATCCCTTTGGTATCAATAACCTACTACACTTTACCTCAGTCCAAATAGTATAGTGATCCTCCTATTTGTCCTCCATGCAAATGTTCTCATGTTGTCTATTATTATTTTTTTGTCTCCTTTTACAATCTTTCCTACACATCACACATTTACATTAATTAATTTGAACAATTTAAAAATAAGACCTTTTACATGACAGATTTTAAAAACAGATTTAATAGATTTTGTAAACACTGTACAAATACACATTATTGTTTGTTGAGTAATGGACTGCTAATAAATAAATATTTCTTTTCTAAAACCTTTTGATATGATGAATTAGCCCTTAGCAGTCTTGCTACAAGCAACATATTTTAATACAGTTTATCAGTGTCATTTTAAAACATTAAGATTTTAACATAAAGAATGTAGCTTAAAAGTGTCATTTCAAAACATGTTTTTCTTTATCACACTTTTATAAACTTCTTGAACATATTTGGCAAAAAAAAAAACAACAAAAAAAACCGAATTAAATGAAACTTCAGCCATTAAAAAATTAAATAATTGAACGTCAGTAAACAAAATACTCTCAAAATTTGTGTCTGTGACAAACCAAGTGAACAAGTGAATAAAGTTACAAACATTTATCAGAACACAACTGTCAGGACTCTACCGTTGTCTTCGTCCTGTTTAGTGTTCTTTTAGTTAATAAATACTGTTTTCGTTTAGCTGTCCTGCGATTGGGTCCGTTTTATTCCCGCGCACGTGACAACAACAAACTAAATGAATGACAGAGAGAGAATGTGTGAGTGAATAAGACACACTCAGAATGAATAACTGACTCTAATTTAGTTTATTTATTTTAAAATAAAACACTGTAACTTAGACACATTGTCAATAAAATAGAACAGAAAGGTAAAAATTATATACACATTAATATGTTATGTGTTTTAATGGAGTAATATATTTAATAAGTGTAGTAGAACATTGTGAACATCTTTGAACACCTTTTATAAATGATGGTCTGTTTTATCAGATTCGTCCCAATCCGCACTGAGCCCCTCCCCCTCCCTCAGACACCCTTCACTATAGGACGCACGCGCGATGACATCACCAGGTTTTCCCGCCACAGCGCGTGCAGGCTGTATTTTCACCTCAGCCTTTAGCATCGTTAGCATGTTCCCCAAATCATAATCTCATGCTGTTATTGTAGCGATTTTATTCTGATGTAATTTTGAGAAATAAAGTAATAAAATTAATCAGAATCAGTCATTATTGCTGCAGTTGAACAGGTAAAAAGTATATAGAAGTTAATGAATGTAGGTTTATTTTCTACTAAATCATCTCTCATGTTTTAACCTGAATTGTAAAAACCACTGAACGTTTCTAGTGTTTTAATTTATTTTAAATGTATTGAGAAGTTTGGATATTTCCCTTCTATTTATAGCTGTAACTATAGAACAAGTAGATAAAATGTATAATGTTAATAATACACAGTTAAATAGCTACACAATGTGTGTAATAAGATACTCAGTCTGAACATATTAAGTACAATAAAGTTAGCCTGTAGCTGCTAGACAACAATGTTAATGCTACTGTATTTAAGCTAGTTAAAATAATTGACTAAATCGTGTTAATATGTTTCTCCTTATAATGCAGTGCAGTGAACAGAGACAAAGGTTTGACTAAATGTTTACTACTTTATTCAGGTTAGTGTTAATTTCGTCAGACGAGACGAGACGAAATATGTTCATCAACAACCTTTTTTTTCATGACTAAGACGAGACAATGACAAGACTGCACCACTGTCCAAAAACGCTGACTAAGACTAAATTAACATGCATTATTGTTGACGAAAAAAGACGAGACGAAAATGTTTTGTATAAAATAAAAACTAAGATAAAATCTCTCTTCATTTTCGTCTACAATTGTCTCTGCTTTTTCATCAGCTGTTACGCCTTTAAAATATTCAGAATGAGTTCGCGGCTTCGCTGTTGCTCAAGTTACAGGTCCGTGAAGCGGATCGCGCTTATTATATTGTTACCGACCAAATAAATCAATAATTTGACTCAAAATGATGATTTAAAAAGGAGTTTATTGATTTAAAAACAATTGTATTGTTTCCGCTAAAGGATATAGTGCGCTCAGTCTCTACGGTTAGAATCCTGTGTGTCCATGGCAACGCTCTGTTTTTCATGGCAACGGTGTGTTATAGTTCGCAGCGGTCTGTTATCAAGAAAAAAATAGTGTGTGCGTAGAAAGAATTCGTCCACACGCCGCTCAAAAAACAAAATTAAAATAAATAAAAACTCCTAAGCGCAAGTCCACCCCTGGTCTAGTCAGGCTTTTTGTGTTAAATTATATTTCCTGTCACTGCGCAGGCTCTTTTATTGTACATGACAGCTTATGTCCCGATGGCCGGTCTTTGCATTACGATTAAAAGCAGTATCAATAAAGTAAAAAATGTGATGTGCGGTCAAGTTCGAGTGTATGCACTGTTTAAACGAGTGTTCTCAACTTCTCACTGATACTTTTGTGATTCCTAACCCTAGGATTTTAATAAAAATAATATTCTGAATTCCTCTGTGAATTTGCAGATTTCATCTCAAACCTAGTTGTTTCTTTAGACAAAGCAATAATTCTTGGAGACTTTAATATTCATTTTGATAAGTTAGAAGGTTTCTTTATTTACCATTTAAGGGAGTTTTTCCTCAGACTTTCTCACTGTGGATAAATACAAAGTGTTTGCCCTCTTCCTGATTTTTTATTTTAAACATTCAAATTTAAACATTAATCAAAAATAACACAAGTAAACACAACATGCAGTTTTTAAAAAGAAGGTTTTTATTATTAAGGGAAAACAAAATCCAAACCTAAATAGACCTGTGTGAAAAAGGTCACCCTTAGCAGCAAGAACTGAGATCATGCGTTTGCGATAACTTGCAATGAGTCTGTTACAGAGCTGTGGAGGAATTTTGGTCCACTCATTCATTCATTCATTCATTCATTCATTCATTCATTCTTTTTCTACCGCTTTATCTGAACTTCTCGGCTCATGGTGAACTCATCATTACAGAATTGTTGAAATTCAGCCATATTGGATGGTTGTTGAGCATAATTCGCCTTTTTAAGGTCATGCCACAGCATCTCAATAGGATTCAGATCAGTACTTTGACAAGGCCACTGGTGTGTTTTGTATCATTGTCCTGCTGCAGAATCCCAAGGAACATAAGGACACAATATTTGCAATTTGCCATGTCACTGTGTTAAACGTACATTTACATCTACTACTGCAGAGAGATTTACCAACAGTCTCCCAGAATTATCATCCATGTTTGGATCGCCATCTGACCCACAGAACATGATCAGGTGACGGACTATTTAGAGTCAGTGTTTTGCTACACCCTAGATATTGTAGCTTAAAAGGAAAGTAAAAAACATGCACCCGGGTACAATGACAACACACAAACTTTAAAACAATCAGCTAGGAAATTAGAACATAATGCCGTCAAACTACAGTAAATTATCAGTATTTTGATTAGCATGGAAGGAAAACCTTCGTAGCTACAAAAAAAATCTCTTAGATCGGTGTATTTCTCCAGCCTTACTGAAGATAACAAAGTTTTATACTGTAGCAAAATTAACTTGGAAAAAAACACCATCTATTTGTAGCAGTAATGACTTCATGAATTATTTCAATGGAAAAAATTATAACATGAGGCAGAAAATTCAGACAGTTAATTAAATACCAAACAAATTGATAGATAATGCCATAGATAATATTTCTGTTTTGATCTGTATTTAGACCGTTTTAATCCCCTTTAAGAGACTTATTTTCACTGATTTCTTCTTCACAATTATCAACCTGCATACTGGATCCCTTACCCACATGTTTCTTTAAACAGATACTACCAGTAACTATCCAACCCTTTCTAAAGATAACAAATTCTTCCCTTACATTTACAAACCTCCCCTTTATCTCAAAGATCCTAGAAAAGGTTGTAGCTCAGCAGTTAAGCTCATACCTACATAGGAATGATATTCATGAAATGACTCAGTCAGGATTTAGGCCTCATCATAGCACAGAGACAGCACTGGTTAAAGTTGTAAATGACCCGTTACTGTCCTCTGATTAGGGTTGAGTCTCTTTGCAGGTATTGCTTGATCTTGGTGCAGCTTTTGATACCATTGACCATGATATTCTACTTGATAGGCTAAAATATGTTGTTGGTGAACTGGGATGTCTCGATGTTGTCTCCTTACCGCCCTCGCAAGTCACTCAGGTTTGCAGACTGTGGAGTGGTGGGACGCTTTACATCACAGGAAGCCCTTATGTCTGTCTCACCTTCTGGCTCTAGCCTTTTAGTTTTGCTGTCATATTCATAACATGTCATAACATTGTCCATCACCTGGTTACAATCATACCTAACAATTTTCTCCTCTCTCTCCTCTGTATGGTCTGGTCTTTATCAGCAATCAGGTCTGTGCTGAACTCAGTTTGCAATGACCCTTTAGTTCATAAACTGTTGTAGAAATGACATTATTTACATTTACATAATTTTCTGTCCAGTGTTACCCAAATGAGGATCGGTTCCCTTCTAAGCCTGGTTCCTCTCAAGGTTTCTTCCTCATAACACCTCAGGTAGTTTTTCCTTGCCGCCATCACCTCCGGCTTGCTCAGTAGGTAATATTAATAGAACAATACAACATCACTACAACATTTATCAGACTGTATATTTATAATCACACCCTCCAGTGTCACCCAAATGAGGATGGGTTCGCCTTTGAGTCTGGTTCCTCTCAAGGTTTCTTCCTTCCATTATAGGGAGTTTTCCCTGCATTTGAATTTTTTGCCACTGCTGCCCGAGTCACCTCAGACTCGCTTATTGGGGATAAATACATACACATTTAAATATATCTAATAATAATCTTGAATTTTGTATTCTATTAATCTGTATATTATTTTTATATTAGAGTTTTGTTCTATGTTTATGTTCTGTAAAGCTGCTTTGAGACAATGTCAATTGTAAAATGTGCTCAGTGTTCACTCAGCTCGCCTTCAGTAAATTTACTGTACAGGAAGTGAGATTTTACAGTAGAAAACATCTTTTGTTTAAAAATAAAAACATTTTAAATAGTGAAATACTTCCCATTTCTAAACAGTGATCTGTTTTTCTATTCACTTTTTACAGTTTTTTCCACACTAATGGGGTGGGGGGGAGTGTTTGTGTGTGTGTGTGTGTGTGTGTGTGTGTGTGTGTGTGTGTGAGAGAGAGAGAGAGAGAGAGAGAGAGAGAGAGAGAGAGAGAGAGAGAGAGAGAGAGATTCTATTTTAAACTCCACCTTTTTCTCCTTTGATATCAGTTCGAAGTGAAAGTGAAAGTCAGCAGGTCGTTTTTGTGACGAGAAAAATAACGGAACATTTTCCTGAAAGATGACAGTGAGTACATGATTATAAAGCTGTAATATGTGAATGTTAAGATTATTTAGTAAAAGAAGAACATTTGTGTCTTACACACTTTATTGTTCTCTTTATCAGATATAACGGTGTAATGCAGCATCTTATCCTTAGTGAAGTGAACAGACCTGTGTGTCATGTGGTGTTTCTTACACATGTGTAAAGTTTACAGGAGTTTGTTAGAGAGGGAATAATATTCATATTCATTATAATATTTCCTGACATATTTCTAATATCTCATCTTCTTTCTCTCCAACAAATACAATAAGCACCAATAAGCAGAATAACGGTGCATCCTGTTTGTAACACACACACACACACACACACACACACACACACACACACACACACACACACACACACACACACACACACACGTCGCCATTTTAGAATGAAATGTCAGAGAGAATAAAAACCATCGTAGTGTAAAATATAACTAATGTATTTTGATTCTGTCCTGAATCATTAATCTTACAAGTCAGAGCTACGACAGATTCCTACACTTGTAGATAATATTCAGGATGTATTCAGGATGATATCGTCTATTTATATTTGACCATTTTTAAACCGTAAAGCTTTATGTAGAACATCATCCTCAACATAGAGCTGAAATAGATGACCATGTGTTTCTGTTGCATTAGACATAAACGTGTATTGTTTAAAATAGGAATAAAATGGCCCAGGTTTTTTAATAGATTTATTCTTTTCTTTAGTGCCGTGTTAAAGTACAGGACATTTATATTGAAATGTCACATGCAACATTAAACCACTTGTGGACCTGCAGATATATTACCTTTACACATTTTTAATGCTGTCAGTAATAAAAAATCATTGTTTGTTTAACACTCTGTAGAGGTTTTGTGCTATTCTTTATACAGTCTGCATTTCTACTTATTTTCTTACAAGCTTTGTTATGATTTAATATCACAAAGTCAGTTTCAGTTATCAGTCACTGATTCACAGCAGTTTATTTTATTATAATAAAAGATTCCAGGCTACTGTGAGGTTTGATTTTTTCCCTTTACATACGTTTAATTTATTTAAACTCCCATATAATTTAAGCTCATATTCCACTAACCAGAGCCTGTTGGAGAGAAAATGGTCAGTATTTCAGTGATAATTTACAGAATATTAAAAACATTACTTTATTTTGTAAGTAATGTTAAATATTAATTCATGCAACAGAAACGTAATTTCACATTCTTCTGTTCTTTTCTTACCAGGATCAAGTTATGTTTATACGATAAAAACATCTGACTGTTTGTTATAATGTCACGGGAGTGTGAGAAACTCCAATCCTCTGAAATGAGTCGACAAGAGAAGCAACACAAGAGGTAAGGATGCAAATGTTTTTATAGTTTATAAAATATTTCTCTAACTAATACAAACCCCTTTTCCAGAAAAATTGTTAAAATTGCTAAAATGTAATAAAAGCTAAAATGTGTAATTTGTTCATTCACTTGGGCTTTTAACAGGCAAAAGGACAAAGACAAACTTAAATATATTTGTTAAATATAAACAAATTTAGAAATTGATGCCTGTAGCACACTTAATGAAGTAGTGACAGAGGAACAATAAGACTGACAGGTTTATATTAACACTGTTCTGAAATGTCATTTTTGACATTTTTTTATCTGACCCTAATTTCATAACCAGGACATTGTTGTAAACAGCATTTTAAACAGCACCCCCCAAAACACACAGACACACACAGACACACACACATATATACACACACATACGCACTGAATTGTCATTGTGTATTTGCATTAATTTTGTTTTTCACTTCTCAGTCACCGTAGTATATGTGCATGAAAATGTGAATCATTACATCATGTAGATAAAACTACCAAAAATGTTTCTCTTTACTCTTTAGTGGAACAAAGGAAAGGCCAGATTCCTCTGTGTCCAGCTGTGTGTCTTTGAAGAGTGATAAATCACTTCCACTCCCACTCAACTTTAAAGGTGGAACATCGTCTATGGAAAGGTATTTCTCTCTCCTCACAGCCTCAGATATAACTTTACTAATGTTTCCCAGAGTTCAGGTTCTTTTTAGCTTCAGTATAAAGTGTTGTTTAGTTGTTAAATTTCAAATCTAGTAGTGAGCCAGCAACACATAGCGGTGATGATTAAATGTGAAGGTTATACCAGGTAATGTTCACATGTATGCTAGCAGGAAATCTAACTAGTTAGGAAAGGCATGTTAATAAAACACAAATGACTGAAAGGACTGATCAAAAATTCTGTGTGAGAAAAACATCAAGAGTCAAGATTAGTAATGTTTAGTAATAAAGACTATCAAAAAAGGTCTGTAAAGAGGTGAAGCAGCGACCCCTGGTGGCAGTAATATAAATAACAGTGTGGATGTGACAATCTATCATTGTAAATTATGATGAACTATTAATAATAAATACAGAATACTAATACATTTAAACAGAATGTAAATGCAGACACTGTGTCTAGATGTTTTCATTTTCTAGAGGCTTTGGGCTAGTTTCAGGTCTTATACAGCGTGCAACATAAGTACTGAACACGTCACCATTTTGCTCAGTAAATATATTTTTAAAGGTGTTGTTGACAAGAAATTTTCACCAAGGGCCCATTGCACAAAACTAGGATAAGGGATTAAGCCGGGATATCTTAGTGTATCAATTTATCCGTGATCTGGTTGCACTAAAGCTGCATTGGGGCAGTACAATGTTATGGTATAAATTACCATGGAGATTTATTCTGTGGAACTAGCCTGCTCCAGACCAGGCTAAGTTCTAGGATCTATTTAATCTCATCCCTTATGTCAGTCAGCAGTCACTACAAACGGAAACCAAAAGTTATTCCACTGCCCACTATACATTGTTATCACATATAACTAGACCCACTGTCATTATTTAAACATCTGTGATCATTAATTTCAATCATTTTGGATAAATGATTATTTTTAGATGATGTTGCTATCATTAGATAATTTACAGTTTCCCATAGACTATAAGGCTATATATAAAATGATGGAATATTAGGGCCACAGAGGAAAAAAAAAGAAAATTCACAGACTTTGAGAATGAAGTCTTTAATAATATTGTAACCCGTCGTTTTAGAGGAGGACAGTTGTTAAAATGACAGCTGTGGGGCATTTCATGGAATTGTTCTTCAGTATGGTTTCACAAACAAGGACATAATTAATCTTTTGCACATCAGCATCACATTGTCATAAGTATCAGGACTGTAAAAAGAATATGCATCTTTTCCACAGAAAGAACCAGCCTCATAAATTTATGACTTTTTCCTTCTTCCTCAGTGTGGCCCTAATACTCTGTGGTATAAAACACACATTCCATATAAATATAAAAACACAAAGTGTAACATTATGTTCCTTTATTGAATAAGGATAAAACAAAGCAGGTAAACCATCAGCTCCTTTTCGAAACTGAAGTCACACAGGATACAAAAGGATAAATACACATTCAAAAAGGTCTGTATGTAACACACCCTGCATGTCTGCACACTGAAATAAATGCAGGACAAATCCATACACATCAACTGAACAGACAAATGAATGGATGCAGTAGCCGCCCTCAGTATACAGTATACACACAGTATACAGCACAAACATCATAAGAGGCCAAATCAATATATATATATCACAAAAAAACCCAAATTCCTCTGCCACTGCAGGACATATTTAACCAAAATTGAAAGCACACATTCTAACTAAAATCATTCAACACATATTGGTCCCTCAGCAGCCAACCACTGTCGTCATCAGGGAAGATTGCCGGATTGTCCCAGTCTGGGGGCCCTCTCCTTCCTCAGGCAGGCCACATTGTGGAGGGCAGCACAAGCCACAGTAATGTCACATGCCCTCACAGGGCTGACCCTTAATTTGTGAAGGCAGTGAAAGCGTGCCTTCAGGAGGCCAAAGGTCATTTCAACTCTGGCCCTGGTCCTGGCATGGGCATGGTTGTAGGCCTGCTGTGCTTCCTGGGGGTCTGTGAAAGGTGTCAGGAGAAAAGGCTGGCAGCCATACACCCTGTCTCCCAGCAACACACCAGAGAGTTCACCTGTCAACACAAAATCTCATCATTACTACCTCATAAACACAGTGATATTCTTGACACAGCCATAGCCTTGACACACACACACACACACATACCACACGAAAAGAGACACTTTATCACACAAGAACATTCAATGGAGTCAGTGAGCAAGCGACCTTGGGTCCTTTGAAAGGCGCTATATTAATTAAAGTGATTATTATTATTAGCTCATCTATTTATTCAATTTAATTTTATTTTATTTCTATAGCACTTTTCACAATTGTTTCATTGTTTCAAAGCAGCTTTACATTAATAAAAGCAGGAGAACACACAGAAAAATCGGTGGACAACATAAGAAGCAGAGTACAACGGCTAAGATTAAACCGTACTAGTGAGCGTAGTAATAATGTGAGGCTTTGATCATTTATCAAAGCCTTATACAGTGTGACGGAGTTACTTTACACAATTTCACTCATATCTGCAGTTCATTTCAATTAAAAATTCAAATGTTTCATAATCAGAGTACAACTGAGTTTTTGGAGATGTGAATTAACTATTTGGATTGTAATTGTGATGTTTTTAGCGGAGCGGTGAGTGTGTAATTGTGCACTACTTACGCATTCAGGCGGTCTGCAATACTTTGCCACGCTTTTTCTCTTTGCTTTATCACTATGGCGGTGTTGCCTTTCTTCTTAATTATGTCTTTTACCTCCTCGTATGCCTCCATGAGGATTTGTGCCTCCGACGGGGAAAAGTACGCCGCTCTAGTTGTCATGGTGAATCAGTGAATCTGTGATCGGGGGCAGGTCTGTTTAGTGAGCCGTGAGCGTGCACATATCCAGGATTGGTTTCACCTGGCTTGATGAATCCGTGTCTGCTCATCCTGGCTTGGTCTTTGTGCAACCAATTAAGCCCGGATGCACTTGTTTTGGATTCAATGAGCTCAGCTCAGTCATTTATCCTGGATGTCTTAATTCTACTTTTGTGCAACAGGCCCCAGGAGTCGGTAACAACCCAAAAAACCAAACAAAAACAGTTTAGAAATTAAGTTATGCGTAAACAATGTTTGAAAGCCAATGTTGACATTTGAAATCACCAAAACAAACACGCCCCTAACCCAAATGGGTGTCAGCCCTGTTTTGATAGCTCCGCCCCACACATACTGTACATACGTAACTCAGGCAACTATTATGGCGGAACCTGCTGGAGCAGCTGGCCGAGAGGATATATATGATTTTGGCACATTCTACTTGAAATCTTGAAGGTTCCATGGGTCTCTTCTATGATCTCTGATCTTAAGTTTTTACCATAGCTTTTTTATTGGATTCAAGTCAGCTGATTGGCTGGGCCTTTCTAGCAGCTTTATTTTCTGTCTCTGAAACCAGTTGAGAGTTTCCTTCGCTGTGTGTTTGGGATCATTGTCTTGCTGAAATCTCCACCCTCGTTTCTTTATAATCCTGGTAGATGGGTCAATTATATGATGATTGTCGGTGCCAAATGCTGAAAAACACTCCCACATCATGATGTTCACATCTCCAAGCCTCACTGTTGGTCTGGTGTTTTGGGGTGATGTGCAGTGCCATGTGACCTCCAAACATGGTGTATTATGACATCCAAGGAGTTCAATTTTGGTTTTATTTGACCAGACTATATTCTCTCAGTATTTCACAGCCTTGTCTAAATGTTGTGCAGCAAACTCTTCAGAGCGCTCTTTGCTTTTATCCATCATGAGATGTTTCTTTTGTGACCCCTGGGTAATAAGACACATTTTTATAGGCCATCAGTTGGTACTGCTTTCTAATTACTGTTAGATTTCAGCTGGTCTCTTGGCTTTCCATGACTTTTTGCACCTCCCTTTCTTCATGTGTTCAATACTTTATTATTCCGTTTTATTACACATAACTTTTTTGTTTTGTTTTCTTTGTATGTATGGATTAATTGGGTTGTTACCGACTTCTGGTGAAAATTTCATGTCAACAGAAACATATTTACTGAGAAAAATGGTGACATGTACTTATTTTGCCTGCTGTATTCTATATTGAGACAGAGTTGGGATGAAGTGAAATATGTGTGTTTATGTTCTTTTCCTGTGTCGGTGTAAAGTTAGTATCTGTCAGGGATCCACCAGCCACACCTCCACTTAACACACCTATCACTCCTATCAGCTCTCCTACCTACTAACATTCTACACCTGGCACTCATCAGCCTCCAGGCTATATAACCTTCGCTCCCCACCAAGCTCATTGTCTGTTCTACAGTTTAGGCTGACAAACCTTGCTGGACTACGCAAGCTAAGTACATGACGTATCATAGCATTCACCAGGTTTTGCTACACCTGGAACTAGGCTCTGGTTAGGCGTTTTCTACACTTGCCCTTTTGTGTCTTCAATAAACTTTGTGAACTGCATTTCGGTTTCCGGCACGTTCTTCCGCCTGACAGTATCATATGAACATTTTGCTGTGCATTTATAGATTATAAAGTCAGAACACGTTTCTAGATAATGATAGGAATGCAGGGCATAATGTATACATGTACAGTATGCATTTCATTTGAGTTAATGCTTTAAGCACACAAATGAAATAAATGTGAAATAAAGGCAGATTGATGGGCTGCAATTTATTAAATGGAATTAATTGTGGACTTGACATGAAACTTTAGGCTTTTATCGATGATGCAGCCATTTTCAGTGGAATACTAAGGGTAGTTTTGAAATGCCTCAATGACATGGGTTCCTTTGGCACGTGTCTGCTGGTTTATGCTCTTGTTTGGATTGAAAGAAGGAGACATTTATGTCTTCAATTAAGGAGCCCAGTTTGATCATCATTAAGCACATATTAATCATCACATCTATTGAGTCTTTATCCTTTTTAACATTTAGTGTATAGTCTGCTGGTTCGGTGGTTAAGACTGATCACTGATCAGATGTCTGAAAAGTTACATTTATTTTTACTTTTTAACTTAACCCTGGTGGGGGGCACGGTGGCTTAGTGGTTAGCACGTTCGCCTCACACCTCCAGGGTCGGGGTTCGATTCCCGCCTCCACCTTGTGTGTGTGGAGTTTGCATGTTCTCCCCGTGCCTCGGGGGTTTCCTCCGGGTACTCCGGTTTCCTCCCCCGGTCCAAAGACATGCATGGTAGGTTGATTGGCATCTCTGGAAAATTGTCCCTAGTGTGTGATTGTGTGAGTGAATGAGAGTGTGTGTGTGTGCCCTGCGATGGGTTGGCACTCCGTCCAGGGTGTATCCTGCCTTGATGCCCGATGATGCCTGAGATAGGCACAGGCTCCCCGTGACCCGAGGTAGTTCGGATAAGCGGTAGAAGATGAATGAATGAACTTAACCCTGATCTTTAATCTAGGGGTGCGGAGTAATGGCTGACCCTCCATTCTTACCCAAACTTTTTTAAACTCTAGATTGCATACAGAAAATTGTACTGTACAGGATAAAAAACAGGTTGTGCAGTGTATGTGCATGAAAATGAGAATCATTACATTTCATTTGGAATTAATTTGAGGAATTCATATGATATACTGATGGCAGGTAATGGAATACAGTTTAGATTACGATGTCTAAAACTACACGTATAGAACTCGGGTATGTTTCAAAGACAAAACTATTCCAGATTAAACAGTGTAAGTAATGCTATAAGAGCAGAACTGTGCTCACACACAGAAGAATCAACTTTCTACAGACTGCTGTACTTCTGTATATCTTGAGTGACAGATGTCTCTTTCAATCAGCAGTAAGAATTCTATTCACCAACTATACCTAACTTTTTGGTTTGTCTGAATTGTCGTTGTGTTTTTGCATTTGTTATTTTGTTTTCAGGTTTATTTTGTTTTTCACTTCTCAGTCACCGTAGTATATGTGCATGAAAATGTGAAGCATTACATCATGTAGATAAAACTACCAAAAATGTTTCTCTTTACTCTTTAGTGGAACAAAGGAAAGGCCAGATTCCCCTGTGTCCAGCTGTGTGTCTTTGAAGAGTGATCATTCAATAGCACTCCCACTCAACTTTACAGGTGGAACATCGTCTATGGAAAGGTATTTCTCTCTCCTCACAGCCTCAGATAAAACTTTACTAATGGTTCCAGAGTTCAGGTTCTTTTTAGCTTCAATATAAAGTGTTGTTTAGTTGTTAAATTTCAAATCTAGTAGTGAGCCAGCAACACATAGCGGTGATGATTAAATGTGAATGTTATACCAGGTAATGTTCACATGTATGCTAGCAGGAAATCTAACTGGTTAGGAAAGGCATGTTAATAAAACACAAATGAATGAAAGGACTGATTAGTAGATTAGTAATGTTTAGTAATAAAGGCTAACACAAAGGTCTGGAAAGAGGTGAAGCAGAGACCCCTGGTGGCAGTAATATAAATAGTGTGTGGATGTGACATGATCTATTTCTCAACTATATCTATTTATCATTAAATTCCATGCATTTTTAATTATTATCAACTACTACTAATAAATACAGAATACTAATACATTTAAACAGAATGTAAATGCAGACACTGTGTCTAGATGTTTTCATTTTCTAGGTTCTTTGGGCTAGTCTCAGGTCTTATACAGCTTGCAAAATCAGTACTGAACACCACCATTTTGCTCAGTAAATAGACTTTTAAAGTGTGTTAAATATATTTAACACACTTACTGATTTTTTTTAAAAACTTTGTTCAAAATCCTTTGTTGCTGATGGCAGCTTCAAGACGCCTCCTATATGGAGAAACTAGTCACATGCATTGCTCAGGTGTGATTTTGGCACATTCTACTTTAAATCTTGAAGGTTCCATGGGTCTCTTCTATGATCTCTGATCTTTAGTTCTTACCATAGCTTTTTTATTGTATTCAAGTCAGCTGATTGGCTGGGCCATTCTAGCAGTTTTATTTTGTGTCTCTGAAACCAGTGGAGAGTTTCCTTGGCTGTGTGTTTGGGATCATTGTCTTGCTGAAATCTTCACCCTCGTTTCTTTATCATCCTGGTAGATGGGTCTCTGTATATTTTTCCATTCATCTTTTCTTTCAATTATATGAAGTTTGTCAGTGCCGAATGCTGAAAAACACTCCCACATCATGATGTTCCCACCTCCAAGCCTCACTGTTGGTGTGGTGTTTTTGGGGTGATGTGCAGTGCCATGTGACCTCCAAACATGGTGTATTATGACATCCAAGGAGTTTAATTTTGGTCTTATTTGACCAGACTATATTCTCTCAGTATTTCACAGCCTTGTCTAAATGTTGTGCAGCAAACTTTAAATGAACTTCAACATGCTTTTTCTTCAGCAATGGAGTCTTGTGAGGTGAGTGTACATCCAGGCCACGGCGGTTGCTTATTGTTTTCTTTGAAACAATTGTACCTGCTAATCTCAGGTCTTTCTGAAGCTCTCCACAAGTTGTCATTGGCTCTTGAACAATTCTTCTGAAATTTTTTTTCACTCCTCTGTCAGAAATCTTGAGAGGAGCACCTGGTCATGTCCAGTTTATGGTGAAATGATGTTCTTTCCATTTCCAGATTATAGCCACAACATAATGTTCACTGGAACATTCAGAAGTTTAGAAATCCTTCTGTAACCAATTATTTCTTTGTATGTATGGATTACTTGGGTTGTTACGGACTTCTGGTGAAAATTTCATGTCAACAGAAACATATTTACGGAGAAAAATGGTGACGTGTTCAATACTTATATTACCTGCTGTATTTGTTTTTGAGATAGAGTTTATATTCTTTTCATGTGTCAGTGTAAAGTTTGTATCATATAAACATTTTGCTGTGCATTTATAGATGATAAAATCAGAACATGTTTCTAGATAATGATTGGAATGCAGGGCATAATGTATACAACAATGCCTTTCTGATTTCAGTGCATTTTGTTGGAGTTAATTCTATAATCACACATAAATGAAATAAATGTAAAATAAAGGCAGATCGATGGGCTGCAATTTATAAAATGGAATTAAATGAACTTGACATGACACTTTAGGCTTTTATTGATGATACAGCCTTTTTCAGTGGAATACTAAGGGTAGTTTTGAAATGACTCAATGACATGGGTTCCTTCGGCACATGTCTGCTGGTTTGTCTGAATTGTCGTTGTGTTTTTGCATTTGTTATTTTGTTTTATTTTGTTTTTCACTTCTCAGTCACTGTAGTATATGTGCATGAAAATGTGAATCATTACATCATGTAGATAAAACTACCAAAAATGTTTCTCTTTACTCTTTAGTGGAACAAAGGAAAGACCAGATTCCCCTGTGTCCAGCTGTGTGTCCTTGAAGAGTGATAATTCAATGGCACTCCCACACAACTTTAAAGGTGGAACATCGTCTATGGAAAGGTATTTCTCTCTCCTCACAGCCTCAGATATAACTTTACTAATGGTTCCCAGCTCTTTTTAGCTTCAATATAAAGTGTTGTTTAGTTGTTACATTTCAAAGTTACTAGTGAGCCAGCAACACATAGCGGTGATGATTAAATGTGAAGGTTATACCAGGTAATGTTCACATGAATGCTAGCAGGAAATCTAACTAGTTAGGAAAGGCATGTTAATAAAACACAAATGACTGAAAGGGCTGATCAAAAATTCTGTGTGAGAAAAACATCAAGAGTCAAGATGAGTAATGTTTAGTAATAAAGGCTAACAAAAAAGGTCTGTAAAGAGGTGAAGCAGAGACCCCTGGTGGCAGTAATCTATTTTTCAACTATATCTATTTATCATTAAATTCCATGCATTTTAAATTAAGATGAGCTACTACTAGTAAATACAGAATACTAATACATTTAAACAGAATGTAAATGCAGAAACTGTGTCCAGATGTTTTCATTTTCTAGAGGCTTTGGGCCAGTTTCTGTAACATCATGGATGCCTTTCAGGCAAACCCGCGGCCACCAGCACGCCTCTTCATTGGCTTTCGGTCATGTACCTACAATTAGCATTACACCTAGTGTGTCTTGTAACACCTGCCTACGCCACTATTTAAGACCCAGATTTTTGGTCCTTGGTGTGCGGTCATAGTCTTTGCCAGAGTTCGGGGCGGTAATACGTATTGTCAAGAAGCTTTTTAACTAAAGAAGCTTTTATTGTCATTACAACATAAAACAAAGACAGAACTAAAGACTTAGTAAGTTAGTCCTAGCCACATAAAGTGCAACTGTGCAACCTGGTGCAAACAGTGCAGGACAAGACAAACAAGACAAACAAGACAGTGCAGGACAAGACAGAAAGACAGTGCAGGACAAAAGACAGTGCAAACAAAAAATACAAGACAATATACAAAAGACAATACACAAAAGACAATAAACAGAAACAGTGCCGACCAGTGTAAATACTGTATGTCCAATCAATATTGTGTGTGCAGAAATACTGGAATGAATGCACTTTCATAGCTCCAGTTACATAGATACTGTATACATACATACCGATATTGTAAAGGATTGTGCAAAACAGCAATCAACTGAAATGTGAGACAAAAACAGTGTAAACAGTTTGACATTATGGTGCTTTTTGACATGGATGTATATTGGAAGAGTGTGTATTTGGTCATGCAATAAGCAATAGACATGGGTTAATAAACCAAACTCCAAAAAAAAGGAAACAAAAAAAAAACCCACAATATCTTGTGCTTTGAATGTCAGCAGCAGGAATGCAGGACAGTGCTTCACATCATGGGCCTGATTAGCTGTGGTTTACACTCTTTTTTATTAGAAAACCGGTACACATTTATTCAAGCATTTATCTAATCAGCCAATTGTGTCACAGCCATGCAATGCAAAAAATCATGCAGATACAGGTCCATAGCTCTGGGGAATGTTCACATCAACCATCAGAATATGAGCTTTATCTCTGGAATTTACTTAGAATGGTGTGAAAAATAAAAACCTGTGAGTGGAGGGTATGTAAACTAAAACATCTAGTTGATGACAGAGATCAGAAGAGAATGACCAGACTGGACTGAGATGGCAGGCAGTCCATAGTAACTCAAAGCCTGTGAGTCAGTAAATCATTTGTAGAAAGGTGTCCTTCATACAGTCTAGGGGATTTTTCTGCCTGTAGTAGGTGACATGTTGCATGTCATTCCACATTCATTGTGGATCATTGCTATTGAAGTGATCTTTTATTTTGTATAGATATGAGTTTTTTCTTTCTTTGATGCCGTTAGTGAGATTAATCCTGGCTGTGACTCTGCCACCCAATCTTCATCATGGTCTTTGAGCAGTGAGTTAGCACAACATGGAGTTTAACAGAACAGAAATGTGATCTGAATGGCTGGAGTGAGGGCAGCTGTAATGATGGCCCCAGGGCAGAAGATCTAGAATCCATCAGCAGACTTTATTACAGAAAAAAACAAAAAAACAGACAAATCCGAAACAATATCCAAATATCAGCATCAGAAGAACAGACAAAAAGCTCAGAAGCGTACCGACAAATATCTGGTAAACAAATCCACAAAATGCAAGAAAATCAAAGTCGAGAAAATATAAACTGGGTAATAAACATGAAAACTAGACAATAATCAAAAGGCTTGGTTTGTGACACGTGGAAACGATCCTTCGCAAAGAAGATGGCGTGCATGCAGCTTAAATGTCCATACAAACCAGGAAGTGATCTGACCAGGAAGTGGTTCAGCATTCAGGCGAGGGCTTCCTCTGGTGGTAGTGAGAGCAGTTTGTGATATTACAGCAGCTACAGCTTTGTTGGTGCTGTACTTGTTAGGGTAAACATGGCCCAGTGTGCTCCCCCCCTCATAGATAGTTATGTGCAGGTAAATCTTTAATAGTATGTTCCTGAAAATTGCTTAATTATAATCCCCAGCAGTGATGAAAAACTGTGGAGTTGCTTTTGTGAGTGCAACTGATGGTGCTGTAAGTCTATGAGGAACGTACACATCTGCAATAATGATGACATGTAGTGCAGTTGAATCTTGAATAAATATTCTACAAACCCCATTTCCAGGAAAGATTGAACGCTTCATAAAAATGCACTAAAAACTAATAACTGTCATTTGTTAATTTACTTGGACTCTTATTAAACAGACAAAATGATAAAGAAAAGATCTTCTGTGTTTTCACTGACAAACGTAATTCTATTTGCTTCTTGTTTGTTTGTTTGTTTAATGTAACTTTTGCCAGTTGAAGTTACTGATTGTTGCAGGTTTGCAAGTGGAAATTTTTGCAAGACTTGATCTGCTCGACAGTCTGTGGTAGCTGTTGTCTGATTTCCTCTACATGATACAACATTTTCAATAAGAGACAGAACTGGACTGCAGGAGTACTTTGATTTTCCAAAGTACGCCTAAGATTAGGGCTGGGTATCAAAAGAAATTTTCTGGTTCTGATTCCGATTCCATAATAAAAGAAATGTGAAAAATAATGCACAATACTTAAACAATTCCATTTGTGTTTATTAATCACTCTTTAAATATTTTAAACAGAGCATTTCAATTCATATCAATTTAAATTTAAATAAATACAACATCAAATTTAACATCCAGAATTACAACTTAGCAAAACAGTTAGCAATTTTTCTGAAGAAAAATGAACATGTCTGCTTTCTCTGGGAGAAGACGAGACCTTTTCTGGCTTATTGTATCTCCAGCTATGAAGAAAACCCTCTCAGAGGGGGTAGATTTGCTTCATTGTTGTAGCCAAGGGTGGTTCTAGACCTTTTTTAGGGTGGCTTCAGCCCCCCGTCTGTGATCTCTGCCACCCTAAAACTATAAGTATAATTTTTACTTTCATAAATAAACGATAAAAATTACGTTAAAATGCAGGACATGTCGTCGATGGGAAAGAAAATTATTTATCAGTTTGCTCCAAGAGCGATTTTTCTACTTTGCTTTTACGCACGTGCATTGTAGTCTTTCAAAAGAGCGTCTTCAGCTGTCTGCTTTATTTGAACGGAGAAGCACAGGTACGTGCAGCGTGCACACACAGTCAGAGCTGGAGGCCTTTATCTATAACGTTAATCGGCGGAAAGGCGCCAACCAAAAGCAAAGAAATTTCACTATTCTTATTATCAAAGTTGTCATATAATATATAATATAAAACTCTTCTTGTTTTAAATTCTCACTGAGGGCTAAGCCCCCTAAAGATGAAATCCTAGAACCGCCCCTGGTTGTAGCTTTAGAAATTAATCCACACTTTAGACTTTTTTTAGACATGTTTAGATCATTGGATGAAACAAGATGGCAGAGTGAACAGACATGGCGGGGTGAGATTAAACATGGCAGCACACTGAACACAAACGCAAACACTGGTTTACCATTGAATTCATTCATTTATCAAAACAACTTTCGCTATACTGGATAACCAACCTTGTCAAGACTCGGACAACCTGCTCAATTGCATCGACAGCTATTTCTACAATTTGGATATCATTTCAGAACCAAACAAGAAAATACGCAAACGGGATTCATCCACCGAAACAGACGAGGAAATCACAGTCGAGGTCAGTGTACTCGCATCCATAAACTCCAAACTTGCCATACTCGAACTTCTCCATACAGACATCCGTGATCTGAAAGCTAGTTTCGAATTTTCTCAATCCCAAACCGAAACTTTAATGCAAGAAAACGTCGAACTAAAAGCAACTGTATCACATCTCTCCACTGAAGTCACAAAACTCTCCAAAGAAAATCAAATTATGCAAGAAACCATATTGGACATTCAGCATGCGCGATAATCTGATATTTTCAGGAATAAACATACTTCCACAAAATACACCTGACGACCCAGAGAAGGCAATAAAACAATTCATGCATGACTCTCTTAAACTGCCCGCAGCAACAGTTGAGGAGATAACTTTTCACCGAGTTCACCATCTTCCATCCAAAGACCCCAAAAAGCCACCTCCAATAATCGCCAAATTTGGGCACTACAAACACAAAGAACTCCTTAAAAGCAGAGGAAATCGATTGAAGAATACCATGTATGGGATGTATGATCAGTTTCTCAAACAAATTCAAGACCGCAGATGAAAACTATTGCCGATAATGAAACAGTTCTGTGAAGAAGGAAAGCGAGCTACATTATCGGTAGATAAACTTTACGTGAATGGAATACTCTATCACGATTCAAACATCACTACGTGGCTATAGTTTAACCAAGATATCATTGCTCATCCCAACACTGTTCCATAATGCATTTTACATTGCCATATAGATAAACCTGTTATAAATTTCATTTACCATGCCAATAGCTATTAATGAATTCTTATTATACACCCTGATGTCTCCTTATACTTTTTTTTCTCTTCTTCTTTTTTCTCTCCTTTTGTTGTTGCCTTTATTTTTATTTTTTTATTTTATTTTATTTTTTATTTTATTTTATTTATTTATTTTTTTCTCTCTCTTTTTTCATTTATTGCTACAATGTTATATCTGCCGCAAGCATCACATACATTGTGTCATAATCTCTATGTATTTTTTATTCCTTTTTTTGTTAATCTTTACTCCCTCTATCTGCCTCTGACATGGTCAGAATTTCTATTTGTGTGTGGTATTTGTATATATGTCTTGTCTATCTATGTTCAGTGTAGTATTTATATATCTATCGTGTCCATCCATGTATTGCGTTTGTCTATCCCAGGTGGGGAAACCTTCCACCACTTCTATATATCATGGCTACCTACTTTAGGTACAAATAACACATTCTACACACTACCTACTTTCAGCCATGCAAACACTTAACCTAATAACATGGAATGTACGTGGTTTTCATACTACTTCTAAGAGAATTAAAGTAATCAACCACCTTGTTAAATTAAAGGCAGATATTTGCTTTTTACAAGAAACACATTTAATAGATAAAGAACTACAACACATCCATTTCAAACAATTCGATAAAATATTTTCATCTACATTTAACAGTAAACAAAGAGGCGTTTCCATCTTGATAAATAAAAACATCAGCTTCACTCTCAATTCTTCAATCTCAGACCCAGAAGGAAGATTCATTATCATCAATATATCTATTAATCACTTAACTTTCACACTGGCAAACATATACGCTCCAAACAGTGATGACCCACTTTTCTTTCATAACCTTTTTTCTTTGCTGTATAACACCACAAATCTCATAGTAGCTGGAGATTTCAATACTGTTCTCAACCCATCACTTGACCGTACACACAACCACAGCAACACACGAACTGGTCACTCATCAGAAGTAATTAAACAATACATAATGGACTATGGCCTTAGCGATAGCTGGAGAGCAAGGAACCCACTACTAAGAGAATATTCTCATGTTTCTTCAGCACATCGTTCTTCCTCTAGAATAGATTTCTTTCTTGTTAGCAACTCACTAATTCAACAGATATCAGAAAATACTATCCATTCAATTATTATCAGCGACCATGCCCCTGTATCTTTAAACATCCCAGTACAGAAGAAAACTTTCACAAGATGGCGCTTCAACACCTCTCTCCTAGAAGACCCCAACTTTAACACTCTTATAAAAAGAGAGTGGGCATCCTTTCTGGAAATCAATGACTCTTCAGAAATCTCACCATCAACACTTTGGGAATCAGGCAAAGCAGTCATGAGATGCATAATTATATCATATTCATCATACAAGAAAAAACAGCATCAACAATTGGAAAACACTCTTGAGCAGAAAATTAAACAGCTAAGTAATCTACAGTCTACCGCCGCATCTGAAGAAGCACAAACTGAAATAAAGCAACTAAGGACCCAATTGGATAGTATCATAAACAAAAAAACACAGTTCTGTATACAACAACTCAAATATGATCAATTTCACCTCAGTAATAAAGCAGGTAAATATCTGGCAAATATGCTACAATATAAAAAAGACAAGTCACTTATCACATCCATTTTGGACTCTTCTGGTAAAACTACACAGGACCCTCAAGAAATTAATAACACCTTTCGCCAGTTCTACAGCTGTTTGTATTCTCCCGGCACTCAACCTTTACAATCAGAAATTGAATTCTTTCTTAACACTCTGGACCTTCCCTCATTAACCACAGAAGAATCAAACTTTTTAGAACAACCCATCACCGTTGAAGAACTCAGCAAAGCATTAGAAAACATGCCAAACAACAAATCACCTGGACCCAACGGACTACCGGCAGAATTTTACAAACACTTTTGGGATATTTTAGCACCACCTTTTAATAGATTACTCACAGAAATTCAAAGTACATCTACCATTCCCACACATATGAACACAGCACTTATCACTGTCTTCCTGAAACCAAACAAGGACCCAACACATCCCTCTAGTTATCGCCCACTATCATTAATCAATACTGACCTGAAAATTATCACAAAGACTCTAGCAACCAGGATTGAAACAGTTATGCATTCACTAATTCATCCAGACCAGACAGGCTTCATCAAGAACAGAAACGCAACAGATAATGTTCGCAGACTCTTCAACCTTATCAATATCGCACAAAGACAGCCACAGGAAACCATAATTGCATCATTAGACGCAGAAAAATCATTCGACAAGGTCAATTGGACATTCTTATTCACCACCCTCCGTAAATTTGGTTTTGGAAACTCATTCATCCAATGGATTACAACCCTATACACTTCCCCAAAGGCAACAGTTGTCACAAATGGGATCACTTCACCAAGTTTCACCTTGCACCAAGGAACTAGACAAGGTTGTCCACTCTCTCCATCTCTTTTTGCCATATTCATAGAACCACTTGCTGTACAGTAGCAATATGCCAAAACCAAAAAATTAAAGGAATTCAAGTCAACAAATCTCAACACAAAATTAGTCTTTATGCAGATGATTTATTATTATATTTACAAACTCCATCCCAATCACTCCGCGAAACATTCAACGTCATTAATGAATTCTCTAAAGTCTCTCATTATACAATTAATTGGAACAAATCAACTATACTTCCGCTATCAGGAGACGGTGTGGACTCTGCAATTCATGATCTCTCCTTCCCCTTTAACATAGGCAACATCAAGTACTTAGGTATTTCAATCTCCCCTAAGATGTCAGAACTATACAATCTCAATTATGCCCCACTTCTCAAGAGTATAGAAGATGATTATAAACGATGGAACAAGCTCCCACTTACACTCATAGGCCGTATCGCAACAGTTAAAATGAAGACTCTCCCACAGATTAATTACCTATTCTCAATGATTCCAACTACTCCGACAGACTATTGGTTCAAAAAACTAAACTCTCTCACCACTCAATTCTACTGGAAAGATAAAAAACCACACTCCAAACACTTACAACACTCCAAAACTCAAAACAGTTAGGCGGACTTGAAGCACCAAATTTCTTGCACTATTACCTGGCAAACCAACTACAGCATCTATATAAATGGACTCAACAACATACATATTCCAACTCATGGCTTGATCTTGAGCAATATCTGTGCTCCCCAAATTCAATCGCAGACCTTCCCTTTTTACCACAGTCAATCAAAAAACTAGATTTCTATAATAATATTACAATTTCAACAACTCTGGCAGCCTGGTGGAAAACCAATAAAATTACAAAATCATTTTTAGCACCATGTAGATACACCCCAATTTGGCACAACCCTGACTTCCGTCTTCACAATGAATCGATCCATTTTCCTAAATGGCAGCAAAAGGGCATCACCCACCTCCACCTCCACCACATATTTGAAAATTAATTTCCTCACTATCAACAGCTTAAATCTTTACTCAAAAGTAAAATAACTTTAACTAACACTTTACAGCCTTCTAAAACCAGTGAACAGTTAATGGAAATAGCCAACCACCCAAGAAAACTCATATCTAAACTTTACATACTCATCATTCATCTAACCCCACAATTACCCTGCCCAAGGAAAAATGGGATATTGACCTCACGCTACCTTCAGACCCGGATTTATGGACACAGATCTGTAGAAACACCTTCAACATGATTACCAACACCAATTTACAACTTATACTATATAAAACCATCCATAGAACCCACATCACTCAGAGTAAACTATTTAAAATGGGACTATCTGACACAGATATCTGCTCACAGTGCACCTCTGGGAACACAGACACCCATCTCCATGCCACCTGGCTCTGCCAGCCCGTTCACTCTCTCTGGACTACATTAACCAACACTCTGTCTTCAATCCTGGACTGCATAGTACCACTGTCTCCTATACTCTGCCTTCTAGGAGCTATTTCAGATACCCCCATCCTGCTCAAATATAAAACCCCAGTCCTTGTCTCTCTAGCTGTCGCTAAGAAAATAGTCTTTCAAAACTGGAAATTGAAATCATCTTGTCATATCAACCATTGGACTAATCTAATCACAGAATTCATTTTGACAGAAGAAACCATTGCGCATAAAAATAATAATATATCTGCCTTTAAAGAAACCTGGAAACCATTCATAGTCTCGCTACAAATACTCGCTTCAACACTTATTGTGAACCAAATGCATTCCCATTACCCTCTTTCCCACCTTTCACTTCAACCACCCTTATCTTTACCCCCCATAATAACTAATAGACACACGTACAGATATACCAACCCTACACTCATAAATTCTCGCTTGTGTGTCTGTCTGTTTCTGTCTGTTTGTTTGTCTGTCTCTCTGTTTTTCTGTCTCTATCTATCTGTCTGTCTTTGTCTGTCTACAGTATCTCCGCGTTAATTTGGTTGCGTGACTGTAAAATAATTAATATTCATGAGGTAAGACATGCCTATTTAAAGTGACCGCTCCCAGCGCTTTGCCCTTCATCGCATCGGAACCGCGTTTGGAACCGAAACTTAAAAATCAGAGTAACTTGTAGAGAACTTGAATTTGCTTTTGATGATGTGCCTAATGAGGGTCGGCAGTGTTTTGTTGGGCCTCTCTTTTATTCATTCGCTCCCTCCTACCCCCCTCTCGGTCTCCAGCGAGGTGCAACCATTTAATTATGTTGGTTTCGATCTCTTTATTTGAGGCTTTTGCAGAAAGGGGATTCTGCCTGACTGCACCTGCAATAAAGATGAATTTAAATAATGCTAGCAGCAATACAACCTGGAAGTTAGAGCTGGAGGATAATGGGGAAAAAAATTTCAATAAATAGAAATTATTTCCTTTAATATTTTCATTGCAATAATTAACCACCTCTGATTGACCAAAAAAAAAAATTTCCAGTATATTTTCGAAAGGAATTGCAAATTGTATTTTTCCAATATGTGGGCCATAATAATACTATAATTTCTTATGACAAATTATTTAGATTTTGTTTGTTTTTTCACCAACCGGTTAAAATTTACAACTCTGGATGTATTCTGCTTTAAAAAACACATGCACACTTTAATGTAAAAACACACCAACACAGATAGCATAAATGTCACGTTTTAGTCCAAAGACGATGAAGAAAATTCAAATAGAATTGTTTTTACTAACACAAAAACTCAAACACAATGATGTGAGACAGCGTGCAAGCACAAACAGCCAAGTACTGAATACAAGGAGGAACTTAAATACAGATGCATACTTTGACAGTATGATAATCTCAAGCAAAAAATTTTTGATTACAGCTTTAAAATGTATGATTGACAATATATAATACAATACAATATAAAAAATAACTTTATGCAAAAACAAAAGAACTTATAATAAAAAAAAATGCAGTCACTTAAGTGAGCCAGGGATGTGATCAGCTAATGACAAAAAAGAGGGAAAACAAGAATAGCCAACCCATCCCCTGTAATGATTATTATTTTAATTAAATTAATAAAAAGATATCTTACTATTGCAATTATATACACTATTGTACTGTAAAAAGGGTACTTATGTAATAAGTATAATAATATAATAATAATAGTTACAATAATGTGGATTGCTTCTGATAAACAATAATAATAAACAATTATAATAAAAAAATTTCTCTTTACAGAGCAACAGTAAAATTACAATACTAACATTTATGTTGTCTTGCTTTCAAAAGTTAAACCACTGAGCTTTTTTTAGCAGAAAAGCACAGACATTTCTCTTTGTTGACAACAGATTTATAAACGATTCTTATTATGGATGGTTGGTGCACGTTGCATTCCCAAATGCAAATTATAAGCGGCTCAAACTCAAACTTGCAGAGACGCATTAACTGTGATGCAGCACATTTTTACATTATCATGACTATTACTATTACTGTGATAACAGAAATTATAATACGATGTTCTGTAAAGCGGTTTTGAAAATTTGTGTATTGTGCAAAGTGCTATACAAATAAAAATGACTTCTAAAAAAGGTTCTTACCAATGACAACTTCTGTTATGACCAGGCATTGGACACCAATCTTCCCATTGACTCCTCTCCAATTCATACCACGTGCCACAGCAGTTGTAAAAGTGGCTTTCAGCACTCTCCACACGGTGTCTTTCAGGTCAAAGCCACCAACCAGACCCAGATAGGTAGTCTCAGAGGAAAAAAAACATTGTGTAAGTGGTTGAAATATGCATTTAAAAAGACCACCCTAAAATGAAAATGCTGTTATATTAAAAAATGAACTATAATCTATCACATACTCCATCTGAAAACATTTTATAGATTTGTAATATGGACATTCTTGTCATTGCCCAACCCATGCCACACATTAGGGCTGGGCAGTATGAGAATATATACCATCTATCTATCTATAAATTACAGGAACATCTGTCTGTCTGTGTGTGTGTGTGTGTGTGTGTCTGTTATTCGCATATCTCTCGAACCATAGGTCCAATGGAGTATAAGCTTGACAGGTTTCTTGCTATGGGCACAAGTAAGTGCAGTGCCAAGTTTGACGTTGTTTGGAATGGAAATACAAATCGTTAAATATATTGGTAAAAGAAGCAGACATTGGCTTTTGCCAATACAGTTCACTGTGTAGCCTGCTGCCTGAATCCATATTTATTGTATGTCATTATCAGTACTTGCTTTCTACCATGCACAAATAAAAATGTCACTGAACTTTTGCTGTGTAACTGTAACAATAAGCACTCAAACACACCAAACCAACAATAATTACTAAAAACACACACAAAAACTGATTTTGCACTGGCAATTTGCACTAGTAGTATAATATTAGCAATAGTATATGATCTGAGACTAAATTATAATTAGACATTTTGCTATATCATGTTAAACATACGCGTAGCACAGCAATACTGAAACTTTAGCGATGAAACGCATGTACGAGAGAATAATGTGCAGGACACATTGATGTTAAAAAGGTGGTAAAGGATGACTTGAAGGTTAGTAAATCATGGGCAAATTTTCATTTTTGGGTGAACTGTCCCTTTAAGCACAATAAGTTAAAAAAAAAAACAAAAAACTTAATGTGGTGCACATGCTGACACAGCTAAAGTGCACACACAGAAAACCAATTCAGGTATCTTTCTTTTGACCAAATGACTATCGTGTGTAGTATTCATGTAAACAGTTGGTTGTGTGTCAAGTGAACATAAACAGTTAAGTGTAAACTAGATGTTCTTACCAATTCTGATTTAGAATCAGGGTTCATCTTCAGCTCAGCCTCCAGGCACTGGAGAGACTCTACATCTTTGACAGGAAGACGATCTCTGAACTTGGCCCCATCATGGACATCAGGCCTTGTGTTGACTGTAGGATTCTCATAATTGTATTTTGCTGGTCTAGAATCATTTCTTGTTTTGTCAATATCTCCCTTAGCAAAACTGAAAGAAATTAACATGCATATTAGCTGACTGACACATTAATCAAGTCGATGTGATGCATTAGGACTTGATATATTCTCCAGAACAGTTTAGATAATTTAATACATTATTTTATAAATGCCATATGTCCAAAGAACATTATTCTCTACAGCCATTCAATCGTAGATATTAATAATCAAGAGTAATAAACCCGAGTTATCTTTAAAGTTGCACAATTGTATAACATACTTTGTAGTGGTTGGTTTCTCCTTATGCCAGATTCTGAGCCTGCTGGCTGCAAGTAATCTAGACTTGACTGGCTATTTGGCTGGAAGAGAGATGGTTGGTGATTTGGCAATGGCTGACTAGCTAGCTGTTGGAGAGGTGGTTGGCTCCATGCTGGCTGCTGACTAGCTGGCTTGTAGAACGGGGATTGGTCACTTGTTGGTGGCTGACTTGCTGGCTGGTGGAAAGGGGATTGGTCACTTGCTGGTCGCTGACTTGCTGGCTGGTAAAGAGGTGATAGGTCACATGCTGGTGGCTGAATAGCTGGATGGTAGAAAGCGGATTGGTCACTTGCTGGTGGCTGACTAGATGTCTGGCAGAGAGGAGGCTGCTGTCTTGCTGTAGAGGGGCTTTGAGTTGACTGACGAAATGTTTGAAATGCTGGTGGCTTAATACGAGGCGGTGGTTCCAGGCCTTTCAAATTTTGCCCTTCATTATCATCATCATCATCACTCAAAAGTTTAAAGTTTTGAAGTCTAAAGCTCTTCCTTTCATAGAAAAATAGAAATTAACACAAGGTTACTACTGCTATATACTGAAAGGGCTATTTGCTAAATTTAAAAAACTCAATAATAATAACAACTAGAACGTACATTTCCTGAAGAAAATGTGAATGGTGCTTGCACGTGGCAAGTCCCCCTCATTGTTCTGAGTGTTTGGATATGTCACATGTCCATGTTGTAAAAAGTTTTTTGATTTTGCATATTTTGGGGGCGGGGCTGCGGCACAACCGGAAGGCCAGTCGGTACACCAATTTAAAAGTTTGATAAGGGTATCACCCTAAAGGAGCTGGCCGTGTTTGGTGTAGATAGTTCAAAAGCTTACCGAGTTATAAACCTCCAAATTTATAATGGGAGTCTATGGGAAAAAAGGCCACTTTGAGACCCGGTACCGGAAGTACCGGTACTCAGATTGCTTAGAAAAGTAATAGCACACCTCTCCTCAATGAGCCGGTCAATTTGACATCTCATTCATGGGTCTAGGACAAAAGCTGCGGGACAAATTACGTGCCGAAGTTTTGTCCAGAAGAGTATGCAGGATAGTAAGAATGTTGCTTTGCAAGCACCATTAATAAAATAAAACTCATAATAGAATAAAAAACTCATGTTGGAAAACAGAAATGTGTACTTACATAATTCGTCTAGGTTTTTTAACCCCACTCTCTGTATCAGATTGAATGTCAGAGAAGAGTTCTGCTTCAGGGAGCTTTTTCCTGGCATCATCATAGTTGTCTAAAACACATGCAAGACTAAATAACAACCACATAGTCAAAATAGTCCCTTTCACACATACATTCTTTACTGGTAAATTATTGCAACATTAAAATAATGTTGTCAACTTGGACAGATGAAACTAAAGCACTTTTCATCCATGTGGATGAAAAAAGCGGTTCAGTGTTTGAAGGGATAGTTCACCCACAAATTAAAATTCTGCCATTAATTACTGACTTATGTCATTCCAATCCTGTAAGACCTTTGTCGAAGATATTTTTAATAAAAATCTGAGAGGTTTCTGACCACCTGTAGACTGCTATGTCAATAATCCCAAAATTGCACACAAAAAGTATTCTCGTCGCTTTATAATATTAAAGTTGAACCACTGTAGTCAGATGGACTATTTTAACAAATTATTTACCACCTTTCTGGGCATTGAAAGTTGCAATGACGTTGCTGCATATGGATGGTTCAGAAACCTCTCGGATTTCATCAAAAATATCCTCATTTGTGTAACAAAAATTAACAAAGGTCTTACGGGTTCAGAACGAAATTAGGGAATCAATGAAATAATTTTACTTTTTGGGTGAACTATCACTTTAAAGGTCATTTCGAACGATTGACATCAGAGGCTACTAGTACTTTGGTACTGATGTGTGAATGGTATCTTACTGGTAAAAAGACAGAACGCCATTGCGTGTTTGAACAGCACCTTTCTGTGTTTAGTGGAAAAGTTGTACTTGTAATTTTACAGTAATTTACCGGGCTTACTGAGTGAAAGGGACATACTGTAAACAGAATAAACATAAGCATAATTTATAAAACATTTATACATTTGATAACATTGTATAAAAATAGAAAAGTTGATAGAATCCACTGATATTATAAACACTAAAATATTTTTCTTTTGCAATAAAAATCTGTTTTTCTAAATTTTTTTTGATAAAGCGCAAAACTTATAGTGAGACATTAAATATTATGTATCGCATATATTTATTGGGGTTAAACATTAAAGAACTACCTGTTGTGTAGAGAAGCTTTACTTTAAAGATTTTCCACTCTTTCTTGGGTTTCATTGCAAGTTTCACAGCCTTTGTGAGGCTCTCCCCTCTTAGGTGTGGCCAGACACATTGGTCACCATCTACCCAACCGCTGGGCACCACTTCCACCTCATTTGTTTCCAAAAAAGAAACAATATGGAACATGCCTATTATTGAACAAAAAAAGAAATACAAGAGTCTCAGAACTGAAAATATTGTTCACATACTAAAACACATTCATTTGAGTTCCACAGAAGTACATCATACACATTTGGTACTTAATAAAATATAACTTTGTTTGATATTGATTCTATTAAACTGGCAATCGTGCCTATATTCAGGAAAAACATTATTAACCTTTATTTAACTAGGCAAGTCACAAAAATGTAAGTTCTGTCATCGTTTACTCACCCTCAAGTTGTTTCAAACCTGTATGAACTTCTTTCTTCTGCTGAACTCAGAAATAAGATATTTTGAAGAATGTCGGGCACTAAACAGTTGATGGACCCCATTGACTTCCATAGAAGAGAAAAATCAACTGTCCATCAACTGTTTAGTGACCGACATTCTTCAAAATATCTTATTCTGTGTTCAGCAGAAGAAAGAAGTTCATGCAGGTTTTGAACAACTTGAGAGTGAGTAAGTGATAACAATTTTCTTTTTTAAGGGAACTACAGTATTCTTTAAAGAACACGTTCATATTTTCAACAACCACCTGTCAGGAGAGTTAAAAACTCCTGAAATATATAAAGCATAAAAACATATTACTTGCTCGACTGATAATGCTTAAATATATCAAATAAAAATCCAAAAACTCCTAATTTTTACTCCGTTATATAATATTGAAATTTGGATGTCATTCTATTAGGCTATGTCACACAGTGAAAACATGCACACACAAAAAAAATGTTTGCAATGTCAGCTAAAACAACAATTACTATATTATTATTGACAATACATATCACACCCTCCTACCTAACAGTAAGACCTTGTAGCTTGAACCTAATTTTATCTCTTTAAAATGTTCTCCCAACTTCATAGCACCTTATCTTGCAATAACAAACGGGTTTTATCAGGGTTTTATCAACTAGGGAGTCAGACATTATGAATTAAAACAACAACAATTAGATAAATACTTACCAACTGAGACTTTTTTTACTGGTTTATCGCCACACATCCCATATTTAATGTTCTGTTTCATGAACTTGTGCAGAATGTAGTAATGGTAAAACAACAAAATTTTCTCTAAGCGGTAACCTAACATACTTCACAATACTGCCATCAAACTCTGAGATGTGCACGTCTTCAGAGAGTTCCCTCACAACAAAAATTCCCAAATCACTTGAATTCATTGGATAGTCAAAGAAAGAGCTTCTATGTTTATACTCTTTGTAGACAATAAATACTTTTCCTTCGCTCTGATGTTCACAACAGTGGCAATACTATTCTGTATTTTCACACAATTGTCTCCTTCAGTTATTTTAATGACTAAACCACCAAGGAAAGCCTCTTGAAACTGGTTAACTGCTTTTGAAAATATCAAAGGTACAGGGCCATTGTTGTGTTCACGTCTAAGGGTCCTATGGATAGTCTCATCACGTGCATTGCTCTGAGCATTTATTTCGGATAGCCTGTGAATGACTTGGGCCAAAGGATTGCTAGGTCTTCTGACAAGCTTTTTAAGAGTGCCCAAGAAGTTTTCAAAAGAAAAAGCAGAAAATTCTTCTAAATTACCATGCTGCTTTACGTCCTCACAGAGGTGCACTAATCCATGCACATTGTAACAAAGAAATTCCTGACCATATAACACGCCAAAATGTTCAACAAAAGACACTAGACATGTATGAGCAAAGTCATTTAACAGAAAGCAAAATTTCCGACTGAGAAGAATATAAATAGAAACTGACAAAAGCATAAAATGGCTGTACACTGGTGGGGCCAGGACATTACAAAGGACCACTGGACCAGTGTATAACAAGAACTGCCTGAGTTCTGTAGCTTTCCATCTCAGTCTATGTGTTAGTGGTCTTGGTTTACGTGCAAAATCAGAAGGTATGTAAAATCTCAACCCTACAAGAGAATCTGAAATTACTTGACTTAGCCGGGAAGATAAACGAACACGGAGTGGCCCTGAACTCAGCCAAAGATCTAAAAGTCTACGCATCATCCCAAGACAAACCAGATGCATGTAGTCATGAGGAAAACCACCAACCATGTCAATGTTTGTTTCTATTAGAGGAGACTTGGCAACATGATGGTCTTCATCTATCATCTGCCGGAAAGAGAGGTCTGTCCTAAGTGGGGCATTCATTTCAGGAAAGGTCATTCGGTGTTTGAGATACAGGCCAGTTTGAGTACATTTACCACAGGCAGAGTGGCCAGTGTGACTCTTGATGGCTTTTATAAAAGCCCTAGCAGGTGCATCACATACAACAGAACTAACTTTTAAAAAGAACCATTTGCCTTTAATCCCAAACCCACAGCTCCGTGTTTTCAATTCACTTACAAGATCTTTCAAATATTCGTTCAAAGATTTTGGTTTAGAGCTACCACAGAACAGTCCGATTATGAAGGGCCTCTTTACTTTACAGTCTTGAAGAATGCCAAGTATTGGCCAAAACTGTACAGAGTTGCTATTAAACAGTGGAATGCCATCAAAGTTTAACTGCAGTCTAAAAATGTGTTGTTTAGGAACTTTGGACCACATGTTTTCAAATGCTGTCTTTAGTGAATTTAGTATACCAAAGTAATGAAAATCTCCACCAGCTACCATTTGAGTCTTGTAAGAGGTTTTTGTTCTAAGAAGCGTTCTACCATCTTTAGGAAGGAAAGGGAGATGCACCCTAAGTATGGTCAAAAGTGCAGACAAAGCAATCAGAGAGATTCCAAAATTTACAGCCCAGCCTGCCAGTGAAGCAACCAAATCACCACTCACTAAATTCCCATCATCAGATTGGTTATCATCAGAATCCAGCTCTGATGGTGACTCAGCACATGGCTCTTCAGAATCAGACACATGCCTGGTAGATAAATGGTCTGAGTGTAATTCCTCCTCACTATCTTGAACACAACCAAGGGAGTCAAATAAGTCATTTACTCTTTTAACAGCCCTCCTTCTAAGGTTATTTGGTTTACATTTACTTTCAATGTCCATAATGATAATTTGAAGGGAAAAGCCTCACTGAATAAATCTGTAAGAAAAAAACAAAAACAAAATCTGTTGTAAAAAGGAAGCAGGGTTAAAAGCAAGCAGGCTACATAGTGATATCAGGCATAATTTCAGATATTAATACAAGTGCAGAATGTTAGTTAAAATTATATAAATTAACACTTGTGGGAACATAAAAGATGAAAAATTTGAAGCACTGTTTATTTGATTTGTATCTTTCTTATTATAATAATTGTCATATTGCTTATTATTTGCATCTTTGCTTATTTTAATAAGAAAGACAAAATAAACTATAAACTATATTGTTCTCATACAATTTTATTTAAAACAACTATTAAATTACTCAAATCATGAAATAAGAATTCGGTTACAACCCAATTTTCCTCAAAATCAGCTTTCCTCCGCGGTGAACAAAATACATGTCTCTATCATGTATAAATTTCACTTAACAGTAGGGGGGACAATAAATATAAAATTTCTCATGAGCAATTTTTGAAAGGGGACACAAATAATACAGTCAAACTGTACTTATGAAAGACATGTCCCCACAGTGAAAAACTTTGCTTTTATCATTATTATTGTAACATGGAGACCGCGTCATTATGGTTATTTTCAAAGTTTTTCTCAGGTTCAAATTTTCCTTTTCAAAATTTTCATTTTATCTAGTCTATGACACAGCAAGGCAAGTTTATTTATACTGTAGCACATTTCATACACAATGGTGATTCAAAGTGCTTTACATAAAGAAAGTAAAACTATCATAAAAAAATAATCACAACAAAAAAACAAGTAATTAAAAAGGTTTAAAATTTTATTTAAAATGAATTAAGATACTTAAGAACAGAATGGAAATTGATTATACAAAACAATACAGTGAGGTCAGTTTGGACGTAGCACAGTGCTCATTTAGTAAATGCACAGCTAAACAATATGCTAATTGTGGCCGTTAATGTTAAGTTAACATTATGCCAAGTCGTCCCAAATAAAACAATGCACGGGAGGGGAGGGGAGGGGAGGAACTCAACTGTTTTTAAATGCATTTTTTGCCGGGGTTTTTTCTACTTACACAATTATTTAGGTATACATACATATATTTTTCACAATACAGAGTGCGATATTTTTTAAATAATTTTTTTTGGAGGGGACAATCCGTCCTCCCAGGGATTTACGCCCATGGACTTATGTATTTTGTCCACCGCGGAGGAAAGCTGATTTTGAGGAAAATTTGGTTGTAGCTGCGTCTCTACATTACTACGGTGAAAAAAGGTGTTATTTGTGTAGTAACAGCGTTTAACTCAGGAGTTATTGACTCGGGAAACTCCAATCTGTGAATATGCGGCCAACTTTACTTAAGTGCTGTTGATTTATAGCCAAAAACATCGGAATTTAAAACGGCAAACCAGCGGACCTAGCATACATTAAACTGTTGTTAAACTGAGGAAAATATTAGCTAATTTGACCCCTTCCTCAATTAAACTAATAACTAAACACTTATAACATGTAATATTGACACATAATGCTGAATATTTCAATTATATGACTTTAAAGTGCCAATCACTTACCTGAATGTAGCCGTGAGAAAAGCAGAAATGCCGCCCGCTGCCCGAGTCTCAGTAGAATTCCCGCCGTAGTTTCACTCCACCAATAGGAGGGAAGATGCATAGCAACCTGAGGTGTGGAACAGCGGATGTCTGCCGCACTTGATTTCAGGATTCCTGTGTTTTTCCACGTATAAGCCAAATGTTTACCACAAGTTGTGTTTCTCACTGTGTGCCATAGCTCAACCACATATGGTTCTCATGTGTTCGTTGTTATCTGGGCCACATACCTCAAAATGAGTTGTGAACCAAGAGAGCATTTCCCGCCGATTTTAAAGTTATGGCAAAACAAATATGGCCACAATTTGGCCCATATCTGTATAGCCACGCCACATCTAGGCCATATGTGCCAGATAATACCCACATGTGGCCCAAACGTAATTGCTATCTGGGCCGGTTCTCGGTTCCCAACCCTACCTAAGATCATGTGGCTATGTCCATCACAGTAGCATGTGGTTTTCTCATACAATACCACCTGAGGACTTGATGGTCATATGCACTCAGCAGAGGTTTCTACCCTTGGTTTTTACACACAGAGATTTTCCTGACTCCCTGATTTTTTTCAGAAGATTATGAACTGTAGATGGTGAAAGTTTTTTGCAATTTTGTGAAGAGAGACTGTGTATCTGTACTGAATGACAATATTCTAACAAGAATTGGCACAAAGTGGTGAGCCATGACCTAACCTTGCTTGAAAATGATAAGCCTCTGTTAAATGCTCCTTTTATATCTAGTCCTGATTCCCCCACCTGTTACCATTTAACCTGCTAATTGTGGAGTCTTCAGTATAGTGTTAGCATAAACCTCAGTTTTATTTTGCCTTTGTCTTGACTTTTTGATTGTGTTGCTGGCATCAATATCTAAAGGTTGTTTATATTTCTTCTTCCTCTACTTTCGACTATCTGTTGCCATCTAACTCTATCCTCGGCATCCTCTACTCTCGCACCAATTAAATTCATGTCCTTATTTACCACATCCATATGACTCCTCTTTGTCCTTTCTCTTGTCCTCTTACCTGCAGCTCCATCTCCAACATACTACTACCAATACAGTATAACCATCTCCCTCCTCTGTACATGTCCAAACCAGCTCAATCTATCCTCTCTGACCTTCTCCCCAAAACAGCCAACCTGAGCTGTCCCTCTGATGTGCTCGTTCCTAATCCTGTCCATCCTTCTGTCACACACAACACTCCTGACACTCTTCTGTCACACACAACACTCGTGACACTTTTCTCCACCCAGTCCAACCCACCTGTATGCACCTCTTCACGCTTTTCCACATTCTCCGTCACACTGGACGGTTGACCTCAAATACTTAAACTCCTGCACCTTCTTGACCTCAGCCCACTGTAACCTCACTGTTCAACTTCCCTCCCAACTGTTCATACACATGTATTCTGTCTCACTACCACTGACTTTTATTCCTTTCCTTTTATAGCAGACCTCCACCTTTCCAGGTGTTCCTCCACCTGCTCCCTATTGTCACTACAGATCACAATGTCATCTACAAACAACATGTCCATAGAGATTCCTGTCTGACATCTGTCAACCTGTCCATTACCATACCAAACAAGATGGGACTCAAATCCGATCCTTGATGTAGACCAACTTCAACCTTGAACTCCTCTGTCTGACCTACAGCACATCTCACTGCTGTCATACTCCTCTCCTACATATCCTGAACTACTGTGACATACTTCTCTTCCACTCCTGACATCCTCATACAGTACCATAGCTTCTCTCTCAGCACCCTGTCATACACTTTCTCTAAATCCACAATGATGCAGTGCAGTTCCTTCAAGACATGACAAAGACATAGAAATAACTTAGTAATCTATAACCTGACATCACTTGGCAATCTAACTATAATAAAATGAACAACATGATACATACTGAAATAACATGAAAGCGTGCTAATGATATCACAACAACGGTAACTACACCAGGTTACGTATGTAACCCAGTTCCCTGAGAAGGGAATGAGACGCTGCGTCAGTGCTGACGCTATGGGAATGCTTCTGTGAGGAAGTTGTGTCTGAAGCTCTGTGTGCACACACGCCATTTAATGGTTCGGGAAGGACACGTGACGGAGTGATTACACACCAGCAAGTCCATATAAGGGCATCTACGTCTCACTACTCCAGCTTCTATTTGTCTGAAGGAAGCCCGAGAGGATGCCCGGGGTTTGGCCAGTGACGCAGCATCTCATTCCCTTCTCAGGGAGCCGGGTTACATACGTAGCCTGCTGTAGTTCCCTTTTGAGGGAACTTGACGCTGCGTCAGTGCTGACACTATGGGAATGCCAATACCCACGTCGCCACACACCGGTCGATGACTGTGCCAGACGACGTGAGAGAGCACGAGCAGACTGGGAACAGACCATCAAAGGCCCTGCAGGACCTGGGACCATGGAGTGTGGTCCAAGTCCAGGTTACAGAACCTGTTAAAGGTGTGCGGAGAGGACCAACCTGCCGCAACACAAACATCTCCAAAGGGAACACCCCTGGCAAAGGCACTGGACGAGGCAATACCCCTAGCAGAGTGAGCCCTGATGCCGAGAGGTGAGGCAAGACCGCGCACCTCATAGGCCTGAGCTAATGGGCTCCACTGCCCAGTGCGCCAGGCGCTGCTTGGAAACCAGATTACCCTTATTCTGGCCAAAGACAGACAAAAAGGGTGGAGGAGTTACTCCACGAGTTAGAGCGGTGGACATAAGTCCTCAAGGCCCTCAGTGGGCAAAGCAAATGCATGGGGTGGGGGACAGTGGGCCCACAGTATGACTGGACAGCCAGCCATCCTGGGCACCTTAGGGACATATCCTGCCCCGGGGTGCAGAAAAGCCTTGGACAAGGCCTGCAAATCCCCCACTTTCTTGAGAGAGGCCAAGGCTAGGAGCCGAGCCAACTTCAGGGTCAGAAACTTCTCAGAGGCTGACTCCATGGGCTCCATGGGCTTAAAGTATATGGGGACAAGCCCCGAGAAAAGAGAGACTGCAGGAACTCCAGCACTATACTGACCAGGCAGTAAACTGAATCCTGACAGTGTTCATCGCACCAGAGGTGAAAAAGCCTCCACTTCAGAGCATATAGCTTCCTAGTGGAGGGAGCCAGTAGAGTCTCAGTCACCTCAGATGAGAGGCCTGCCTCTAGGAACTGGTCCCCCTCAGGGGCCAGACCCGAAGCTTCCACATCTTGGGGCGGGGGTGTAGGATTGCCCCCTGCACCTGAGAGAGGAGATGCTCCCTGACGGGAACCTCCATGGAGTGCCATTCGGGAGGGAGGATAGGACCATGAACCAACTCAAGAGGGCCAATGAGGGGCAACTTGAAGTAGGTTGACTCAGTCGTGGCGCACTCTGGCTAGGGCTTGTGGGAGCAGAGGTACCGGGGGAAGGCGCACAGACGGAGCCTCGGCCACATCCATACCAAATTTGCTCCACCACGTGGGGGTGGAGACATCACTCCCTGGTCCTCAGCACCTGCCTCGACAGGAAGTCTGCCTCCCAATTTACATGCCCTGGAATGAAAATCGCTCACAGCGAAAGGAGCCTGGTCTCTGCCCAGAGCAGAATCTTTTGTGCCAACCTAAAACGGGGGCACAAACTCAGACCACCCTGGGGTGGTGTGCGAGAACTTTGGCAGGTTGAAAACAAGCCGAGCAGCTGCATTTTGGATCATTTGCAGAGGATGGATCGCGTTCATAGGTAGACCTGCCAGCAGTGCATTGCAGTAATCCAGTCTAGAAATGACAAGAGACTGAAGCAGTGGCCTGTGTGGACAAAAATGGCCGAATCCTTCTAATGTTGTAGAGAAGAAATCGACATGAGTGAGTCACATTAGCAACATGAGAGGAAAAGGACAGTTGATTGTCCATGGTTACCCCAAGGTTACGAGCTGTGACTGAAGGGGAGATCAGATCGTTGTGCAAAGATATAGCAAGATCATGACCTGGGGATGAATCACCTGGGATGAACAGCAGTTCAGTTTTGCTAGGATTGAGCTTTAACTGATGAGCAGTCATCCATGATGAAATTCCTACCAGACATGCTGAGATCCGATCAGAAGCTGTGGTATCTGAGGGTGGGAAAGAGAAGATAAGTTGTGTATCATCAGCATAGCAGTGGTAAGAGAACCCATGTGAGGAAATAACTTCACCAAGAGAGTGAGTATACAGGGAGAAAAGAAGAGGACCAAGCACTGAGCCCTGTGGGACACCAGTGGAGGGTCTGCATGGAGCAGATGTCACTCCCCTCCATGTTACCTGATATGAGCGTCCTTCCAGGTAGGAAGCGAACCATTCCCAAGCTGATCCGCAAATCCCAAGACTCCTGAGGGTGGACAAGAGAGTCTTGTGGTTGACTGTATCAAATGCTGCTGAAAGGTCAAGGAGGATAAGGACGGATGACAGTTTGGCTGATCTAGCAGCATGTAGTTTCTCAGAGACATCCAAAAGGGCTGTCTCTGTGGAATGAGCTGCTTTAAAGCCAGACTGTTGGGATCTTGGAGGTTGTTCTGTGAGAGATAGACAGACAGTTGATTATAGACAATGCGTTCAAGAATTTTTGAAAGAAACGAGAGAAGTGATACCGGTCTGTAGTTACTGATGTCTGATGGATCCAGAGCAGGTTTCTTTAGGATGGGAATAACCCTTGCTGTCTTGAAAGTAGTTGGTACCTGACCAGATGCTACGGATCTATTGACTATAGTGGTAATGAAGGGCAGAAGGTCTTGTGAGATGGTCTGGTGCATAGTGGAAGGGAGTGGATCCAATGGGCAGGTGGTAGGATTGCAAGACTGGATGAGCTGTAAAATCTCTTCTGCTGCTACAGTTGAGAAATGCGACAACGAAGGTGTAGGGGAATCCATACTCTGAGATGTAAGTGCAGTTGGGGCTGAAGTGAAGGTCCGGCAGATTTCCTCAATCTTCTCCTGGTAGAAAGAAGCAAAGTCTTCTGCAGTCAGGGAGGATGAAGGAGGAGGAGCCAGGGAGTTGAACAGAGAAGAAATGATGATGTGGAATTTCCGAGGGTCATGTGAGGAAGCTTCAAGCTTTTCCTTGTAGAAGGAAGTCTTGGCAAAAGTCACATCTGAGGAGAACTTGGCAAGGAGTGTTCGGTAAGAATCAAGATTTGCGTCAAGTTGTGATTTCTTCCACTTTCTCTCTGATGATCTTAGCTCTCTTCGATTGTTGCGCAGCACATCTGAAAGCCAAGGAGCAGAACAAGAAGTTTTCTTGGGTTTAGTGGACATAGGGAAGAGGAAGTCCATAGTTGAGGAAAGATATGAGAGGAAAGTATCTGTGGCTGAGTCCAAGGGTAGTGAGGAAAAAGACTCAGGATCAGATAGAGAGGAAAGAGTGCCAGAAGCTACAGAAGAAGGGGAGATGGAGTGAATATTGTGGCGGGTAAGAGTGAGAGGGTGAGAGAGAGTTTTAGGTAGGGTAGGGAGAGTGATGGTGAAGGATACCAGGTGATGATCGGAGACATGTAGTGGGGTAGCAGTCACGTCTGTAGCTCGAGAAGGACGGGTGAAAACCAGGTCCAGGACATTGCCTCCTTTGTGTGTGGGGATGTAGCTGTTGAGTGTCAGGGTGAATGAGTCGAGAAGAGTCAGAAGGGAAGAAGATTGAAGCTTGTCAGCGGGAGGTTGAAGTCACCAAGCACTGTCAGTGGGGAGCTATCGGAAGGGAAAACACTAAGTAGTGTGTCCATTTCATCCAGGAAGTGTCCTAGGGGACCAGAAGTGTGGTAAACAACAATGATAACAAGGTTGATTGGACAGGTAACTGAAATGGCATAGAATTCAAAAGAGGAGATGATTAAATGAGACAAGAGTAGAGGTGTAAAGCACCATTTCTTTGACAACAATCAACCTGTACCACCACCCCTGCCTGTTTCTCGTGGTGAGTGAGAGAAAGCATAGGCAGAGGATAAAGCAGCTGGTGTAGCAGTGTTATGTGGGGATATCCAGGTTTCTGTTAGCGCAAGAAAATCAAAGGAGTAATGGGAAGTTAAAGCAGAGATAAAATCAGCTTTCTTTACAGCAGACAGGCAATTCCAGAGCCCACCTACCACCACTGTTTGAGACTTGCACAACAGTGGAGGGTAGATGAGGTTACTGGGATTGTGACCTCTGCTATGTAGACGATCGCGTCTGTGACAGCAGGAATTGAGTACAGAGATCGGTTTGAGGCACATATTTGCAGTCAATCCAAAAGTGAGAATTAAGGTATGGTATAATATATCAAAACAGTACTGGACACTTATGTTACAATGTGAGATAGAGAGGTACTTACAAACTGCTACAGACGCTAGCATCTGTAGCGGAGAACCTTCAATTTAAATGGCCCACGATTCACACCTTAAGGGAGACTGAAACTACTCCTGATTAATCAGCTGAGAGAACAACAAAGACCAACACTATAAAATCAACAATGGTATAGAATATAACAAAATTCAAATCACACTACTCTAGAACAAAGTGAGTTAAGCAGATAGTATACAAAAGTCAGAAACCTACTTTACCAGAAGACAATATATTCAAATGTAGAGAGTTAAAGGACACTGAGCCAGAGCTAGAATGGCGTCATGTGGCGCAGACCCAAAGGGGTAGACCCGTTGGCTGCTGCCGACATGAGGCCGAGCACCCTCTGTGCCTCGGTGACAGAGAGGCCTCGGCCTAGCCGAACAGCTTTCACCGCTGACAAGATGGAAGCCACCCGAGCAGGAGAGAGATGTGAACACATCATGGTGGAGTCCCAAACTAGCCCCAGAAAGGTGGTTCTCTGAAAAGGAGAAAGCACACACTTTTCTGGGTCTCTGTCAGCAGGTCAGCCTAGTAGGCCTGCAAAACCGCCATGGTGTGCAGAGCCACACCTGCTTGGCCTGCTGCCGTGTAGGGCTTACCCACAAGGGCTGAAGTAGTCCTACAAGGCTTGGATGGAAGGCTGGTTTCCTCCATGTTGGTGAGAGATAGCCCATAAGCATCTCTTCAATCCCAGGCATCGCCCCATACCATTTCTTTCAAGATGTATAATGGCTGAATAGTCAGACATGGTAGGAGAAAAAATACGCGCTGAAAATGGATTTCTCCAAGACCTGGACACCTCGGCATGGAGGTCTGGGAAAAACGGCAGCCGCCCATGTGAAGGTGGCCTGCGGCCTGAAGTCAGAAAGTGGTCGTCTAGCTTATAACAGATGACACTTACTTCCTCTTCAGGCCAATCTAATTTTAGCCTAGATTTAGGTTGGCACAAAATTTTAGCACAGTGCGTGTCACCGCCTCGAGGAGCTCCTCGAACGCCGCTGATTGTGTCGCCCACATCGAGCTCCTCAGAGCCCGAAAGCAGCATGCCCACTTCTGGGTTGGGAGAAATCGCAGCCCAAGCTCCCGAAACCGAAATCGAGCGAACAGAGTTAGGGGAGAGGGAAAGAGAATGGGAAAAACTCAACCTGTGAACCCCATGATCGAAGCCACCGTGCCGCCTCTGCGTACGAGGGAACAACGAGGCGCAGCCGAAGCTGAAAAATACAGCCAGATGGGATTGGAGAGTACGCAGAGGGAATCCTCACAATGCACGCAGCCGGCTCCCTCGATAGCCGACCGGGCATGCGCCTCTCCCAAACAAACAAAACATGTCATCCCCTGTGCATGTCATCCCCTGTGATAAAGCGGGGACACGGATGCACACATCCCTTAAAATGCTTAGTTTGCAACATATTATTGTTTTCTCATCTTCTCATCTTTAGTTTTGTTCACATTTTACCCCGGATGCCCTTCCTGATGCAACCCTCTCTATTTATCCAGGCTTAGGACTGGCACAGAAGTCACTGGCTTCCAACCACTGTGGCTAGATTGTTGTTTTAGGCCCATGAGAATTAAGAAATTAGTGTTAACTATTGATTGATTGAGCACCAACCTGTGTTCACATACACACACAGTCCAGTTAATTAGATGGCTGTTGTGTGTTTGTTTTGTGTTGAAGATCAGGTTTAACCATTAATGCCAGAGCATGATGTCAAGTTTTAAATTTAGATAAGTGTGAGTTTGCTAACAATGTCATTGGCACCTAGGAATAACTTCTGTTTAGGGTATGGTTCAGGCCATAATTTCCTGCCCCCAAAACTAAATGTGACTTTAGAAGATTTTTAGGCATAGCTCTAGTTTATTGTTCTTTCTGATGTAGTTTTGCCCCTTGGTAACCTTTTGAATTCTTAAAGCTATTGTTAGCCAGCTCCCCACTGCTTGCCAAAAAGCATTTTACATTAGTGGTAGAAGTTAGTGGAACATGGGAAGGAGCTGTAATCTTTCAGGAGGATGGTCAAAAATGATCTTATTAGTTTGTGATCTTATTATTATTAGTTATTAGTAAAATAAAAAAGCTTGTGAATCACCAATATAATTAAAAAAGTCTTAATAAATAAAGGCATGTGTGTTACTTTTAGCTGTTGCTAGCTAAATTACACTTTACCTGGGTAGTACTTCATTATCTATCATCTTTTTTAAAAATGTTTTGCTGGAATGAATGTGCACACACACACACACACACAAAAAAAATAGATAGATCAGATAAATATCAGTAAACATACTTTTCTAATATTTACATCTAGATGGGGATTGTGGATTTCAGACAAATGTCCTTTGTCAGGAAAGCCGAGTGCTTCTGAGACTGTAGTAAAATCTGTGGATATATTCGAAATCTGAGTGGCTATGGCTTATTGTATGGCTTATCATTATCTTTACAACAAAAAATGGCAATAATTAGTAATAGAAAAATATGTCTGTATATCAGTAAAAACAAAGGAACATATTAAAACAGCATTTATCAGACTTTCTTATACAGAGCGACGTACAAAAGTGTTTTTAAGTCTCTATCATTGAATACATTAACTCTGGTTCACTAGGTTACAGACTTAAGATACCATGAGACTTTTTTTTTAAACACACACAAAACAAACAGGGGAGAAAAAGTAGTTCAAAAAGTACAAACAACTTTTCAACAAATTATTACTTTAAAAGTTTTTTCCATTCCCTTTAGACGGAATTCCTCCTCAGCTGGACTGCCAAAGCATCCAACTAAAACTGACAAAAGGAAAGAAATACACCATAAGGAAAGGTATAATATTTACATCCCGAATTCCGGAACTGTTCGGAAGTTTTTTAAATCTGAATAAAATGAAAACTAAAAGACTTCTAAACTACATGAGCCAAAATTTTATTCACAATAGAACATTGCATGATAGTGCTTTAGGTGGCATCTGTAGATGGCACAGTGGGTTCTGGAAGTGTTCCTGGACACATTTAATGATGTCATTGACACAATCATGCCAATGAGTGATGAGTGTTGTTTGAGGGCCCGAATGCCATGGACATCTAATCAAGGTCTTTGGCCTTGTCCTTTCTCCAGTTTCTCTGAATCTTTTGATGATGTTATACACTGTAGATGATGAGATTTGCAAAGCCTTGAAGAGCCTCTGCCCATCTTTACTTCTGAGAGACTCTCTAAGACATCCTTTTTATAGCTAATAATGTTACAGACCTGATATCAATTAACTTCATTTGTTACTAGATGTTCTCCCAGCTGAATCTTTTCAAAAGTTCTTGCTTTTTCAGCCACTTTTTGACCTGTGCCAACTTTTTTGAGACCTGTAGCAGGCATCAAATTTGAAATGAGCTCATTTAGTGGATAGAATTTCTCCATTTAAACATTTATGTTGTCTATGTTCTATTGTGAATAAAATATGGCTCATGTGATATTTAAAAGTCTTTTAGATTTCATTTTATTTAAATTTAAAAAACGTCTCAACATTATAATGGAAATGAGTATTTCTCATTTCATGTTGCTATTTATTTGTCTAATTTGTTACTAATCCTAAAATAAATTATTTGCAGAGATGACCCTGAGAAAACTTTTCTGAAAAGTCTCAAGTTAGAAAATAAGATTGCAGACTTTCTGCACAACATCTTTCAGGTAAGATTTAGATTTTCTTTGGTAATATTTCCTGCAATGTCATTAACTGCAAATTTTACAAACATTTTACAATGTATATTACAGCTGATATTTAATAAATCATAATAAAGGATTAAGGCACAGAATCACTAGAGCACTGATGACTGTGAGATCAGACCTGTTAGAGCACAGAGAGTGAAGGGAGATCGTTAATTTGGTTAAAATCTACTTTCAGCATCTGTGGACTTATTAATTAAACATTTAGTTTTAGCATCTCTTTAACCTCACATTGCATTTTCAAATCCAGCAAAAAAGAGCAAAATGTGTAAAATATTCATGCCATCGCAGTTTCTAAATTTAATTCAGGAGAAATAGAAAGCACACAAAATCATTTTTATTGTATTTATTTGACAACCTACCTGTAAAATAAATATATCTGTGCACACAGAGGTGTGACAAAGACCAATTATTATCAATAATTAATACCAATTGGTACCAATAAAAGTGTTAGCTCAATGGCTAAAGTGTTAGACTTGTTGAAAAAGTTGTGAGTTTGAATCCCAAGAACACCAAACTGCCACTGCTGGACCCTTGATCAAAGCCCTTAACCCTCAACTGTTCCGTTGTATAAGTGAGATAAATGTAAGTCACACTGGATAGTGACATCTGCTAAGTGTAGTAATGTTCAGGTGAATCTTATTGTGTTCTGTACATGCTTTTATAAATAATACCTCTTGTTTACAAAAGCTTGTCATATGAAAATTACAACGCGGCCATGGGATATAAAAGATTATCTCTTTATCAGAATGTTTCATTTCAAACTGCATTCTGTAGTTTTTGTGTATTTACAGTCATCATATACTTTAGTTTTATGTGTAAATTGAGAGTTCACTTCATGTGAAGTTATTTAAGAAAGAATTTAGATCATTCTGAGCCCTGAATACAGATGTAGTTTTTTTGGTAATAATTAATTCCACAGTGCACTCGCTCAACCCTGAATGAAGCCTGTCAGTGTGTTTGTACACAGTGTACAACATGTACAGCTCTTATGTCTTTCCTATTATTGCATAGCATAAATAATACATTTATTCTGGTACAGTTACTTTCTTTTCTTAATTTTACTGACTACGGTTCTGGCTAGTTTTTATGTACAGCTGTATTGCATCTTTCTGGTCATGAATGAACAGTCAAATTCTAATCATAGCAAATAATATTGTGTTTATTACAAAATCATTCTGCATTTTACATATTTCTTGTATTCCCTCTGTGTGTTTTGTGAAGGATCTTGAGAATAAAATGATTGTGTTTATAAAACATGAGCTGGAGATGTTTAAGAAATGTCTAAGAAAAGAAAACACAAGATACTTCAGTGATGTGAGGGATGATGTGAGGAGTGTAAAAGCAGCAGCTCTTGATATGACATTGTACTTTCTGAAGTTGATGGAACACAATGACCTCGCTGATGCACTCCAGGGTAAGAATTTAATAAGACAACACATTTGTAAATATTCAGTTGAAAAGTTTATACAATGAGCCACACATTCTCTGTTTTTTTAACAATATAGAGATGCCAAGTATATAATGTTTCACAGTCATTTAGAAATGTATGTCTGTGTATTTTTTATGTATTACATTTTATTCTGCTTTTTAATTATTTTACTTATGATTATATGATTAGATGCACTAATAGGAGTTCAGCAGCGTGCACTCAAATCAGCCCTGTGTGAAAAGTACAATCATGTATGGGAAGGAATTGCAAAGCAAGGAGAGTCCAACATTCTTAACAAGATCTACACAGATCTGTACATCACTGCAGGTGGAAGTGGACAAATGAATGAACAACATGAAGTGAGACAAATTGAAAAGAAAAAAACTTGTGTGATAACTGAAAGTCAAATAGAGCAGGAGGAACAAATTGAATGCAAGAACATGTTTGAACCATCACCTGGAGAAGAAAAACCCATCAGAACTGTGGTGACACAAGGGGTCGCTGGTATCGGAAAATCCATCTGTGTGCAGAAGTTTGTTCTAGACTGGGCTGAAGGGAAAGAATATCAGGACATAAAGTTCATATTTCCACTGCCTTTCAGAGAACTGAATTTAAAAGAAAAGGAAAGATGCAGTTTGAGGGACATCATCTATCAGTTTTTCCCAGAAACAAAAGGAATGAGATTCACAGACAGGTATAAAGTCATGTTCATCTTTGATGGACTGGATGAGTGTCGACTTCCTCTAACATTCCGTGAAAACCAAAAGTGTACTGATGTAACAGAGAAAGCCTCACTGGACACTATAATGACAAACCTCATTGCAGGAAATCTGCTTCCGTCTGCTCTCATCTGGATAACCACTCGACCAGCAGCAGCTGCTAAGATCCCTGCTGAACATGTGGACCGGGTCACAGAGGTGCGTGGCTTCAATGATGTACAAAAGGTGGAGTACTTCAGAAAGAAAATCAGTGATGAGAGTCTGGCCAACAGAATCATTGATCATATTAAAAGATCAAGAAGTCTCTTCATCATGTGTCATATTCCAGTCTTCTGCTGGATTTCAGCCACTGTGCTTAAAGGTATTTTGGGGAGATCAGACTGTGAAGACATTCCACAGACTCTGACGGAGATGTACACATGTTTTCTGATCTTTCAGACCGTACAGGGGGACAAGAAATACAATAGAAATAATGCCTCAGACATTCCATGGGATAAAGATGGAATTCTTTCACTGGGAAAACTTGCCTTTAGTCACCTGGAAAAAAACAACCTGATTTTCTATGCAGAAGATCTAAAAGCCTGTGGAATTGATGCCAGTAACATATCGGTGTACTCAGGAGTATGCACTCAGGAGACTGGCAGATTTCTTGGCAAAGTTTTCAGCTTTGTGCATCTCAGCATTCAGGAGTTCATTGCTGCCTTGTTTACATATGTATGTGTCCGAAATGAAAAGAAGAATGTTTTTGAGCAATCAGAAGAGAATAAAGAAACAAAAGTTATTGATTTGCTCAAGATCACAGTGGACAAAGCTTTGGAGAGTGACAACGGACACTTGGATCTTTTCCTCCGCTTCCTTCTGGGCCTCTCAGTGGAGTCTAATCAGAAGCTCATTCGAGGTCTACTGACAAACACAGGAAGCAGCTCTGACTGCCAAAAGGACATAGCTGAGTACATCAAGTTAAAGTTTGAACAAAACCCATCTCCAGAAAGATCAATCAATCTGTTCTACTGTCTGAACGAGTTAAATGATGATTCACTGGTGAAAGAGATCCAAAACCGTATGAGCTCAGGTTGTCTCTCTGAAGCTGAACTCTCACCTGCTCAGTGGTCTGCTCTGGTCTTTGTGTTGCTGACATCAGAGGAGGATCTGGAAGTGTTTGAGCTGCAGAAGTTCATAAGATCAGATGAATGCTTTAAGAGACTGTTACCAGTCGTCCAGGAAGCCAAAAAAGCTTTGTAAGTAAAACCTGTTTCTTCATTCAGCTGCAGAATACATTCAGGATCACACTGATGCCAAGAAATGTTGATCAAATGGCATTAAACATTATAAATATAAACAGGTATTAAAATGAGTTATGTTTGTATATTTTACCAGCAAATTACAGTTTTAAAGGTTTGTAGACAGCAGAACATCACATGCATGTACATTATATTCCAAAACTATGGACATTATTATGGACTTGATTCCTCTTTGTTGCTTTAACAGTCCAGCAGTTTGGAACAGGGTCATGCTTAATACAGCTAGAGTATGATCAATTTTACTTACTGATATTTTCTCCTTTCAGGCTCAGTGAGTGTAACCTGACAGAGAGAAGCTGCTGGTCTTTACACACAGTTCTCAGCTCAGAATCCTCCAAGCTGACTGAGGTGGATCTGAGCAGTAATCCTCTGGAGGACTCAGGAGTGAAGCAGCTTTGTGCTGGACTGAAGAGTCCAAACTGTAAACTGGAGACTCTGAGGTCAGTTTATCTTTATTATTCAAGTTCAGGTTTCAAGTTAGAAGTTAAAATTGATTGAAATGCTTCTTGTGAGTATCATGGTTAGGCAATCAGAAAGAAGCATACAGGGAAATACCAGGGGTCAGACACCAGACATCTAACAACTAACAGAAACAAAAGGTTTGATGATTCCAGGTGTAACACAAACTGAGCTTTACATCATCACAATGTGAGATGTGAATGAACAGAAGTGTGTGAGAAAGTTAGGGGTAATGGGTTCTGGGACGTATTGTCTGAAGTGCCATGACTGGAGGCCACAGTGCATTCTGGGAAACTGAGTTCATTGACAAAGTTGACCTGACACCAGAAAAATGGTAATAATGCCCTTTTAATAATTCATTAAACTAGACATGTTAATATAAGGATTAATTATTTGGAAAATAATTTTAGATCAGGTAGCTAGAAACAACCAAGATGTTCTTACTGTAGCGGGTCCCGGCTAGGTCCCCACTGGCAGATATATAGATAATCATGAAACTGAAAATATCAGAAATATTCCTGAGAAATCAGCGACGCAGGACAACGGTTGCTCATTCTCCAGTAACATGGATATTTATTACTATACTTCATTTTAACTTTGCATCTGCAATCATGAATCATTTTCTGTTATCTTTGTCTGCTTTGCATTGAAGCACAGGTTATATCCACATTTGGATAATAATTACTTTATATTCTTCAAAAGGTCTGTCTTCACATAAATGTATCCTCACATATTTCACAAACATTAACTTACATACATTTGTATGAAACCAAATACAAACATTTGTATGCATCTGTGTGTAGGACGAATGGCTCCTCGAAGTTGGGGTATGCAAACACTGGGGGGTTGGTCAGCATACTGACAAGCCTTTCCAAGGTACTTTGGTGATCAGCTTTCCATATGATGGGTGTTTTGGACGGAAGTTGTGGACCCTTAGACTTGCAATGACGTGGAAGGTGTTGGGGCATTAAGGATTTAACTTGGAGCAGCTCATACAATGGTTTTGCTATTTTTGCAAAGTCCTGTATGTAGGAACGGTAATAACTCAGGAAGCCAAGAACCAGTCGGAGGTCACCAACTGTTTGGGGTGTTTTGGTTTTTAAAGCCATCACTGCCTCTAGGTCTTTGGGGTCAATTTGAACTCCCTCGGCCGACACCAAGCGTCCAACATAGCAAACCTCATACTGAAACATCTCACACTTTTCTGCCCGTAGTTTCACCCCATGATGCTGCAGTGCTTGGAGAACCTTGCGAATCACCTCCACGTGGTCACTAAAAGATCTGGAATAGCACAGTAGGTCATCCAGGTACGGGATGCAGTACTCGTCTCTCAGAGAGCCTAACATCTCCTCCATGAGCCTCTGAAAAGCTGCAGGTGCATTAGAAAGTCTGAACGGGATCCGTACCCATTCGTAAAGCCCCCAGGGAGTGATGAAGGCAGTGAGATGACGTGACCCTTCTGCCACAAACCCCTGGTGGTAAGCTTTACCTTGGTCCAGTATGCTGAACATTGAGTACCCACCTACTGTAGCGTGTCTATCAAATCCTGTATTCGCGGCAGTGGATGTCTGTCGGGTACGGTTTTTTGATTAAGGAGACGATAGTCTATGCAGAGATGAAGAGTGCCGTCCTTCTTTGGCACACATACAACTGGGGAAGAATAGGCAGACTTTGATTTCACTATCCAAACCTTTACGAGAATATCTTGAATGTAATCTTTCACTTCTTTAAACAGTGGGTTGGGAATGGATGTGAACGCTCTCTGCACAGAAATATCATTGTTGAGGTTGATCACCATTTGCAGGTTTGGGATACAACCAAGGTCAGTTCCATCCCTAGCGAAGGCGTTTGACTCCTCATGAAGCATCTTTCTAGCAACCTCTTGTTGTTCTTCCTCCAGATGATCAAGGTTTACCGGTGGGTCCCACAGAGGTGGATCTGAGTGGTTGACCTGAGTGGTGGTTATCTGACTGACAGTTGCTGCAGGCTGTGTTTTGTCCAGAATATCTGCCTCCACAACGTTTTCAACCCCCTGCAGGATCCCTAGGGCTGTTTTACGTGGTATTGTGATGTCATGATTGGTGTTATTACCAATTGGAATGGTGACATAGGGCTTTATTGGGTTCTGGATTTCAAACAAACCTGGCCCTGTATCCCACTGTCTAGTGGGATACAGGGTGGAGGCATCCATGTTTGACGGAACCCGACACCTCACACACGACACTTGACCAGCTGGAAGCACTATATCCTTGCCGCCTGTTCTTAAGCTTCCCTGTTGCATAACTGGCTTTGCTGTCTGAATAAAGTTGACGAGAGCTTCAGTTGTTTCTTTGGGAACAGATATGGCGTTGCTGAGAAGGCTAGCAAGTACTGGCACTAGTCTCTCTGGTTTTCCACAAATTAGCACTTCCAAAACATTAAAGCCAATCAGTGGTTTGTCCATGGGGTAGCTGCTGATGAGGAATGGGACACTAATGGACAGGTTGGGGTCCAAATTCCCTGGCAATGGGACAAATTCACTGTCATGGCTACCCACCCATCATAGGGAATGAGACTACCATTTGCAGCAGTAACCATCAGTTCCTCCTCCCCTAAAATCTAAGAAACTGAGTGAATACTGATGTCAGGTAGGTACTCTTCTTTCCAGGCACAACTGACTATACTGACTTGGGATCCAGAGTCCAGCAAAGAAGTGACTGCTAAGCCATTTAGAAGGCTCTGAACTAGGGCCTTTTTCCAATCAGACTAGCAACCGCTCTAGCTTTAGCTACACGTGGTGACTGGGGAGGGAGCTGAGCTACTTGGTTACAGTGACTTAATGTGCTTGTTGTTACTTAGGTTGAGTGTGAGGAGTAGCGTATTTTGTCCTTGTCGACCTGACTTTCTGGGTGGGACTTGTTTCCAGACCCGGCCACTAGATGTCCCTCTCCAGTGCCCGGTTGGAGTTTCCCTGTCTCTTTGGCCGCTTTAGACAGCCTGCTGCACAGTGTCCTTAATCCCCACAGGTGAAACAGTGTTTACAGTCTTGTCTGTCTTGCTCCACGCAGCTTGGACAACCATAGGGTTTTCCATGCTTAGATTGTGCCCTATTGTGACTATACCGGCACCCATTGTGAGATAGCTGTTGTTGGTTTTGTTTTTGCATGGTCTCAACCAGTCTGGTGAGCTCTTCTACTTTGGTCGCGAGGTCTCTCATAGGATCTGGTTTTGTTTGCTTTGTCTTGGACCCTACACTCTCTGACTTTGTACTAGGTGTATTTACCAAATCCGACTCGAGCTGTGCGCTGTGCGTATTCGTTATATTTCTCTCATTTTCTTCACTAGTGATTTATCACATGACGCAGAATCATCTCAAAAGTGACTCCACTGTTTGAGCTCTCTGCGTATGTTGGTGTGTTTGTGTCCCAAGCCTTGGTACACAGTATGTAGGAAAACATCTTGCACTGTAGCTGTAGAGTACTTAATATTAGTGTCATCCAGTTTTGATGTCAATAGGATGCATTGTTTCTTTCTCTTAGGTGAGTTTGGAGAAATCCCTTGAGTTCAGCATGCCATGCCATGTCATCTTTATTTATCAACATCTCTTTGAATATACCTGGCCTTATGATTTTAAGCACACCACGAACAATCTCTGAGTCGGAGAATCCTTCTTTGATTCAATCATCAATTTGCCTATAGACGTTGTTGTACCTGTAGCTGATGTCTGAGGATTGATCACCGATCTGCCCGCCTTGCACTTTGAACTTTCTTCGTGAAAGGAAACTGAGTTCCCTTAAGGACACCATCCCTTCATGAGCCGACTGGGAGGCATGCTCACCAGAGGGGTTTCTGTCTGGCTGCCTCAACAGGACTGAGGGTGAGGGCATATGTGTCTGTGACAAGGGCATATGTGTCTGTGATGGCAAGGCATGTGCTGGCATACACTGTATGAGTTTCTTGCTAAGCTCCTCGTAGCTAGCAAGCGCTCTAAGCAAATCAGCATTCGAAATGTCAGGTACATTTAACATTATAATTTTAGTCGAGCCTGAATCTGGTTCAGCAATACCACTAGGGAGTGTAATGCTGACTAAAGTGGGTGCGTATCAACTCTGCTTGTGTGTGCCCTTGGTGCATTCAGGGGGTGTTTGGATAGTAACAGAACCCTCAGCAAAATCAACAAGATCGTCAAGCTTATCAACACTCTGCTTAGTATGTAACTCAGAATCACCCTTTACATTTAGAACTGACATAACATCACAACATTTTACTATATCATCAATAGCATCTTTTAACATCAGCAACTGAACCATTCCCTCGTCCTCTGCTTCAAGTGACTGCTTACTGTACATGAACGAGTTGATACGATCGTAGCATTCCTCCTGATCTCTCTCCATGAGCTCTGACTGGTCCACGTCCAACACATGGGTTCACCGCTCTGGCGACCCGAAGAAGCTCTTCAGCTGTCAGTGTGAGTAGGCTCTTCCTAATGTCCCACACTAATCTCTTCCTCCCACCACTCGACATGATGGCTCCTCATCTCCCCCATGGCTGGCAACACGGTTCGGTGATGGTGCAGTCGGCTTTGGAGTACAGGCCTCCATTCGTCCACGATCGCAGTCCCCACGGCTGGACAGGGCTAGTTGCTGGTCAGCATTGTCATCATCCAGCTCCCAATACAATAGGTGGCGCCGAAGTATCCCGGACGAGCCCCCAAGAATCTGTAGCGGGTCCCGGCTAGGTCCCCTCTGGTAGATATATAGATAATCCTGAAACTGAAAATATCAGAAATATTCCTGAGACATCAGCGACGCAGGACAACGGTTGCTCATTCTCCAGTAACACGGATTATATTTATTTTCTTCATTTTAACTTTGCCTCTGCAATCATGAATCATTTTCATTTATCCTTGTCTGCTTTGCATTGAAGCACAGGTTACATCCACATTTGGCTAACAATTACCTAATATTCTTCAAAAGGTCTGTTTTCACATAAATGTATCCTCACATATTTCACAAACATTAACTTATAAACATTTGTATGAAACCAAATACAAACATTTCCCCTTTAAATCCTATTTCTGGTCTAACATCAATCATGTTTACCCCTTTTCCTTTAAACGTCTTACATCTTTGTCCTCTTATCCAAAAGAGTATTTTTGTAATAACTATACATTTTATAAGTGTTCACTTTATACAGCAGAATAAATTCCATTTGCAGTTAAACTGTATTACATTTACTGTATAAGAACCAAACTATTCTATGAACTGAAGCTGTATTATAACATTAACATGCACGCGCCCATAAACAAGGCCGCAGCCGTAACTAGTCTTATGTTGTACATTTAAATGAACCTTTTTACTCTTTTAACATCACACTACACACATAGCTGTTTTCCATGCACACTGAAATAACCCACAAATGCCCCGGAGCCATAAGGAACAAATAAAATAAACAATATGCGGACATCGGCCGCCATTTTCGCCACTGCATACTGTTAAACTTTAACAGTTTACACATTTGACATACTTTTAGCTTACAGAATACACATCACTGGAGATTCATATTAGCTGATAAACATCTGTAGTCACATAAAAGGTGTGTAACTAACCTGAAAATATCAGAAATATTCCTGAGAAATCAACGACGCAGGACAACTGTTTCTCATTCTCCAGTAACACAGATTATGAGCTCATCTTGCTCTTCTTCTTCTTCTTTGGATTTATTGGCGGGTCGCATACCAACTTTATGGTGCATACCGCCACCACCTGTACTGGAGTGTGAAGTGATTTCAGTCTAGCAGTATGTCAGAAGATGTCTATATTCTATTTCTAAGACCACTATGCTTAATGCATTTTAAAACTAGCCTTATAATTTTCCCGGATCCAGGACTTATGTTTAAAAGGCTATTGATTGTAAATACTTTGCAACCTCTTCCCTGTAGCTCTCTTACTAACTCATTCCTTTCCAGAACATACTTGGGGCAGAAAACCAGCACATGTTCAACCGTTTCTTTCACTCGACATAAGTCACATAGTCCCGTACCATGTTTCCCTATAATGTAAAGTGTAGAATTGAGTGTGTCCCATCCTTAGTCTTGATAAAATAACCTGATCCTCTCTACTTAAATTTAGTATCATATTACTTTGTCTCACGGCTTTATGTATACTATATAAATGCCTTCCCGTTTTACACTCGTTCCAATTCTTTTGCCATTTCTGGTTACAAGCTTCTTTAATAATACTTTTCCCTTCCATCCTACTTAATGCTACAGTAATATTGGGGAAGTTCAGTTTAAGTGATTCCTTTGCCATTCTATCCGATCTTTCATTTCCTGGTATATCTACGTGAGCTGGTACCCACACAAATTTAATTATCACTCCAATTTGCTTTAGTCTATACAAAATATTCAATACTTCCACATAAATATCAGATCTAGCTGTTTGATAAGTTAGTAGGCTTACAAGTGAAGCCATTGAATCTGAACAAATCACAACTTTGTTTGGCGTCACCTCTTCCACCCAACTAAGTGCCATCTGAATTGCCACCAGTTCAGCAGTATATACTGAGGTCCCATCAGTCAATCTCCCATACTTGCCTATCTTAAATTCAGGAACATAAAATGCTGATCCAGTACGACCTATCTCTGGGCATCTTGATCCATCTGTGTAAATTGGAAGAAATGTATAATAGACTGTACTAATATATTCAATTGTATAGGTCTTAATATCAACATTTCCTTTTTTAACACTCTCATGAATTGACAAATCAACTTCTGGTTGGCTAAAAAACCACGGGGGTATTGGGGAAATAGTTACCGTTAATGAAAATGGTATGTTATCTAGCGACATTCCTGAAGCCCACTCCTTTGCTTTCCAAGCAAAACCATTACCTTTTAGATTTAAAGTCTCCCAACTCCCCTCTATAATTGCCTTAGTATAATGGTCGTGTTTATGCCCTTGTAAACTGATCCAGTAAGCGACAGCTAATTTTTGGCGTCTTAAGTCTAACGGGTACTCTCCTGTTTCCACTTGCAATGCAGAGATTGGAGTTGTTTTACTTGCTCCAGTAATACATCTCAGTGCTCGTGCCTGAATCAAGTCTAGCCTTTTAAGCATACTATCCGATGCAGATCCATATATCATGCATCCATAATCCAAAACGGACCTTAAAAGAGAACAATATATGTTAATTATAGATCGTTTGTCAGCTCCCCATTCCTGGCCTACTATACATCTCATTAAATTCAGTACTTTGCTGCATTTCTCTTCGATATATTTGACATGAATTTTCCACGTCAATTTGGAGTCAAACCACAAACCTAAATACTTAAAATTTAACACCCTCACTAGTGGCTGTTTATACAAATAAAGTTTAAGTTTTTCTGCAATCCTCTTTCTAGTAAAAAACTGACAACACGTTTTGGATACAGAAAATCTGAATCCCCATTCCAATGACCACTTCTCTACTATCTCAATTGCTTCTTGAATTTTTCCCACTACATATTTCACATTTCTTCCCCTCTTCCACATAGCTCCATCATCTGCATATAAAGCTGTTCTAACACCTGGATGGATTCCTTCGAATACATCATTAATCATTATGTTAAACAATAAAGGACTAATGGCACTTCCCTGCGGTGTTCCATTTCCTACCTCCACCATTTCAGAGACTGTATTTCCTACCTTGACCTGTATTGACCGTCCGAATAAGAAACTTAACACCCAATTATAAAATCTTCCTTCAATTCCCATTCTTTGCAACTTCAGCAGCACTCCTTCCCTCCACATCATATCGTATGCTTTTTCGATGTCAAAGTATACTGCCACTAACACCTCTTTCATTGCCAGCGCCTTTTTAACATCAGTTTCTAACCTAATTAGGGCATCCAGGGTGGATCTACCTGGTCGAAAGCCATACTGATAAGGAGCCAACAATCCTTTGCTTTCTAACACATAATATAGTCTATTAACAATCATTTTTTCCATTATTTTACAGAGGTTAGACGTCAGAGCTATCGGCCTATAATTCCCTGCTACAGTAGCATCTTTCCCTGGTTTGTGAATCGGGATTACCATCGCTTGTTTCCAAGACAGCGGTAAATGTCCTTCCCTCCAAATTTTGTTAAACAGAGCCAATAGTACCTTAAGTTACAACATCCATCCGTTTAATCATAATATAGCAAATTCTATCTTTCCCGGGAGCAGTACTTCTAACCCTCATTAAGACCCTTTTAAGTTCCCATAAATTAAAAGCAGCATCCAAAGCTGTTTCACTGGCCGTTTTTTTATTATAAATATCTCGATTTTGCTTAATTATTTCTTCTCTCCGTCTCTTATAGTTTATTCCTAGGTTATCTGAGCTATGTGCCTTTTGAAAGGTGGAAGCTAACATTTCGGCTTTATCTTCTTGCGTCACTGCTGTTTTCCCTTCATCTACTAGTACTGGTATATTCTGAGTCCTGTAAACCCCAACCATTTTTTTAAGGACACCCCATACCTCTCCTATTCGGGTTTCCCTTCCTATTGTGGAGCAGAATGATTGCCAATACTTCCTTTTGGCTTGCTTTATTATCTTCCTTGCCTGAGCCCGTTTCTTCTGATAACTAATTAAAGTTATAGGTATCAAGGTTTTCCTAAGCTCTCTAAAAGCCTTATTTCTAACTTTGACAGCTTTAGTGCATTCCTCATTCCACCATGGAACAATTTTCAGTCTTACCTTACCTTTCGCTTTAGGAATGGATTCTTCAGCTGCATTTATAATAATCGAAGTTAATCGATCAGAGCACACATCTATATCACCATCTAAGCTATGATTCACCATTCCATCAATGCATAACCTATTAAATTTATCCCAATCGGCTTTATCAAATCTCCACCTACTTGCCATTGTTGTACTTTGTTGACAAATTTCCAATCCCACACTGCATAAAATTGGATAATGATCACTTCCCAATGTAGATTGCTCTAGTACTTCCCATTTACATTCTAAAGCTATAGGTCCAGAGACAATTGTCAAATCAATACATGACATTGAAGAATCCCTTATATTGAACCTAGTACCCTTCCCGTTGTTCAAACAGACTAAAGCATGTTCCTCCATAAACTCTTCTACTACCCTACCATTTTTATCAGTGCAAGTACTACCCCAAAGTGAATTATGTGCATTAAAATCACCACACCATATCAAATTTCCACCAGCTTTGATTCTTATCATATTTAAATCCTCCAGAGTTAATTGATTACAAGGATTATAAAAGTTTACCACCTTTAATCCCCCTCCCTGAGTCCACACCTCTACAACAACACATTCCCCTAAGACATCTATTATTATTTCCCTACAAGTCACCCCATTTTTAATAAATGTCCCACATCCGCCCCCATGTGTACCAACTCTATCCTTTCTAACCAATTTGTAGCCCGGAATACAAAAGTTCAACTGCGGACGAAGCCAAGTCTCCTGAACACATATAATGTCTGGTAAAACTGCTAGCTGGTAGACAAATCTTTTAAGTTCTTGCCCATTCGCAATCAAACTTCGAGCATTCCACTGTAATATTTTCATACCTTACTTTTACTACTCTGACTACCCACAGGATCACCCTTTCCTACTGTTCCTTCAGTTTGTCCTAGTATCGTTTGCATCTGTTCCACTGACACTTCAGTAATACCAAGATGCCGAGCCGCTGCAGCTATAACAATTTTCAGCTTTTCAGTTCTTTTGTCTGTTTGAGCTGAGCAATTAATGACTTCAGCTATAAATGCCACAAAATTAATTTTGTTTACCACAAGCAAGTTTCCATCCCCAAGACATTTATAACTGCAGGTGTCTTTAGACTGACTTACTATATCTTCCCTCAGATTTCCAGTTGTCGCTCGCACTTGCTTGACTGCTTGAGCATATGATATATTCTGTACTGTTTTAAGCTTCATTGCTTCTGTTGCTTGTTTTTGGGCTTTACAGCCTATATACGCTGCACTGTGTGGCTCTCCACAATTACAGCATTTAGGTCCAACCCCCTCTCCACATTTCCCATAATCATGTTCTCCACCACACCTGCAACATCTTTTATTCCCCTTACAGACAGAAGCAACATGCACCAATCTTTGGCAATTAAAACATCTCAATGCAGGTCTAACAAATGGTCGTACCGAATAACACACATATCCAAGTTTAACACGTTCCGGTAAGTTTTTACAACTAAAAGTTAGTACAACAGTAGTACTTCCCTCTTTTCTACCATTTCTGCTAGAAAGCAGACGCTTCACATCTGTCACCATTTCGTTTGCAATCTGTGCCTTTAAAACGTCATCAGATAAGGATACCCCCATAATCACTCCTTTAAGTTCCCCCGGCACATAACAGTTGACTGCTTTACCTCCAAGCTCTTTGATCTTCAGTGCAATCTCTTGCTGCTTTTTGTCAACACAAAAAAGGAGGATACGGTTATTTGACAGATACCTTGCTGATTTAATATATCCAATTGATTTTTTGATTATTTTTGTAAGTTTCATTGGATTATTGATGTTTTCAACTGTTCCAGAAAATGCAACCACTACTCTGTAGTCTACGTCAATTTTCCTTACTTTGTTTATTTCTACTCTAGTATAGTTGTCATCCGACTCAAAATCTCGAGTTTTCCTTTTGTTTGTTGAATCTGTAGCCTGTGACCATCCTTCACTATCAACTACTGAAGAATCATGTTCATCATCCATACTACCTGCTTCCATCCTCTCCAGTCTCAGCACAGTCGATGCTACCCGCCGCGCGACTCGTGTCACGCTTCAGAAAACCAGAGCGCTCACTCTACTCCCTCATCTTGCTCTGCACCGCTAATTGTCCCAATGTAACACTGTTCATGGTTACTGCCACCCTGTGTCCAATTGATGAAGTACATGTCAGTTTTTTTCCCGTAATCTCGCATTAGTATTCTATTATATAAATAATAATAAATACCCTTGCAATAGAAGGAAAGGAAACAAAAGTAATAATCTCAACAAAACTTATTTTGTGAGTGTCACATTACATTACAGTTACATTTTAATTCTGATCTGATATCCATTCAAACCACCAAGCAAAAGCATTTTAAACTAAATCCTACCAAACAGAATATGTTAGATTTAGATCCCTGTTATGAATAAATAATAATAGACATTTGTTCTCACAGACTTTCAGACTGCAGTATAACAGAGGAAGGATACACTGCTCTGTCTGAAGCTCTGAAATCATCTCACCTGATAGAGCTGGATCTCAGAGGGAACGACCCTGGAGCATCAGGAGTGAAGCTGCTCACTGATTTACTACAGGATCCAGACTGTAAACTGAACACACTGAGGTGAGCAAGATACAATACATGGCCAAAGGTTTATGGACCCCTGATCATCACACCCACAGGTGGTTCTTCCCCAAACTGTTACCATGAAATCATAAGCACACAGTTGTATAGAATATCCCTGTACACAGTTACATTACAATTTCTTTTCACTGGAACTAAGAATCCAGACACTGTTCCAGCATGATAATGTCCATGTGCACAAAGCAGCTCCATGAAGACATGGTGTAGAGGTTAATGTTGGAGTGGAAGAACTCCTGATCAGAGCCCTGACCTCAACCCCACTGAACACAGATCATATGGCTGTGATGGTCAGTGTGAACGTTCGAGGTGCAAACTGCAGTTTAAGGGCTCAGTAAAATACAATATTCACATTGCTAGGCAAAAGGTCAGAAACCATATAATCATATACACATCATACACATAACATCAGAGACTAAACTGAGTGTAAACTTTACAATCCACACAACACACCCCATGGTTTATACAGATCTATGTGTCAGGACATAAACTAAAAACAAGTGGAGATTAATCATGACAAACGAGGAAAACAAGCAGAGACAAGAGACAAAACACACACGACAACATAAATAAATCAATGAAACACAGAGCAAAAGCAGAAGTAAGGACCATAGCACTAATCTCAGTTTGTTTACTGCACACAGGGGATTCCTGACAGACATCGGTGTGGGAAAAGCAAAACTTCTTTAGACACCATTCAAAACTGTAAAATAACAAGTTATAGAATGATGAGGTTCAGCTTTACAATAACAGCTCTTAAACCATCAACACACACTTACTTCCTGTTCATTTATTTAATTTGCTTGTCTAACAGAGCAATACAGAATACAGTTGTAGCTCTTACAACATTCTTGCTGACAAAACACAAACTTCTGTGGAATTTCTAATAATTTGTTGTTATTGGCAGGTTAACACATTTAGAGTCACTTAAAGTGTCCTAAAATATGCAGTGGTGGGACCAGTGGAGCAGTGCTGTAGATCTGAAGGTGCGAGGTGCAGTGTGAGGAGTGATGAAGGCTCAGGCTCCTCTGAGCAGCTGACAGACAACTGAAAATTAAGCTAATAGCTAATAATAATAATATCTACAAAGCAGGAATAGTTTCTGAATAGATCTTAAAATATTTCCACTGTCCAAAATGTCAAAATAAAGGGTACTTAAGGAACTGTGGACGTAAAGGAATGATCGGAAAGGGAAAGAAGAGAGACTTTCAGAGGAAACTGCGTTATTGTGGGCAGGAAGTCAAACCCCAGTATGATCCTGCAGCATGTGTGAAACTGATCTACTCTACACAAGTGGACCAGCGTCTACAAACACGACAATGAACCAAAACATGTCTCAAATTCACCAACACAAAAATATATTTACAACCAGTAAAAAAAACCTTTGAGCAGAGATTTAGTCTCATGGTATATAAAGTGTGTGTCCTAGTGGCCCAGAGTGAAGAGTGGTGTTTAATGATTAAGTAAATCTGTGACAGTAATTCTGACTTTTTTCAGTTATAAAACTGTATGTTGATCCATCAAGGCTTACAGATATTATACACTGATTAAAGACATTTTTCAATGTTTTTTTTGTAGTTGAAACATCTATAATTATACCGGATCCCTGTCAATTAAACAAAACTATACATAATTACTGAACCAGTAATGGTTCATAATGTGTAGATAAACTACATAATGTGTCGTTTATTAATCAACATAATAATCAACGTAATGTGTTGGGGCGAAGTTGTGGCCTAATGGTTAGAGAGTCTGACTCCTAACCCTAAAGTTGTGGGTTTGAGTCTCAGGCCGGCCACGACTGAGGTGCCCTTGAGCAAGGCACCGACCCCCAACTGCTCCCCGGGCGCCGCAGAGTAAATGGCTGCCATTTGCTCCGGGTGTGTGTCTGTTCGCTGCTGTGTGTGTGCACTTTGGAGGGGTTAAACGCAGAGAACAAATTCTGAGTATGGGTCACCGTACTTAGCTGTATGTCACGTCACTTTCACTTTCACTTAATTTATTATATTGTATATATATTATTATATATAACCCAGAGAAAACCCCATGACAGGTACAGAGACTCCACACAGACAGTAACTCAACACAGGATTGAACACATTAGTACTGTTTCAGTTATAGACCTCACAATGTAGCAGGAAAATGTTATTTTATAGTTTTCATAACAGACTATAAAGAGTTAAAACTTATACAGAAGACAAATGGTGACATTCTGTCTGTATCTATCAGTGACTTACTGCCTGATTTCCTGTTTGTGGTTGTGAAAGTTCACATATTAAAATATCAATAGAACTAATTGTGGATTTTGGACAGTCGACACTAAATAAGTCAGACGTGTCCCAGTACAATTGTGTCTCTACCAGTAAAATATCAAGGTAATATTCCAGTAACAGAAAACATACCTGCTGTCTCACATCACTACACCTCTTAATAATATATTCAGTTTAACCCAAAACCTTTTACATTTAATTATGAATCAGTCATTTTTAAGATCAGTAGTTAAAATGATCTGATACTCAAGGTTTCAGCAGAGACTGACATCTAATGGAGGATTCAGGAGGCTGGAGGTAAAATAAAGGATGAAACTGTTAATAATTTAATCTGTTTCTGTTTCCTGACTACAGGCTGTTAAAAAGTCCTGAATTAGAAGAGGCCTGTGATTCTCTGACTAAAGTTCTGGGTACAAACCCCTTACTGCAGAGAGAACTGGATCTGAGTGGGAAAAACTCAGGAGTGAAGCAGCTCTCTGTTCTACTGAAGGATTCACACTGCAGAACTGAGAAACTTATGTATGTCACTTAAATGTTTATAGACTTAACTATTACTTTTAAAATATAAAATGAAACTTTTTTCTTAACTATAATCACTGTATGATTCATATAAACTCATTGTCATGTGATCATCAGAATAAAATGTTCCTTAAAGTGAAGAATTTCTTTCCACTGTTTCTGGTTATCTTTAGGCTAAAGGTCTGTAGTATTACAGAAGAAGGCTGTTCAGCTTTGTCTTCATCTCTTTATTTAAATCCTGCACACATAAGAGAGATGGATCTGAGTGAGAATAAATTTGGAAACTCTGGAGTGCAGAAGCTTTGTGTACTGCTGCAACATCAGTCCTGTAACCTGCAGATACTAAGGTGAGCTTCTGCTTCTGCTCTTTAACATGTACATAAGAGCTTGTGACTTTACATGTAGAATACAAACACAGGCTACATGTAGAACAGATATGTCTTAAATCTTCTTGGCATTACGTACTAAAGATGTTTAAAATAATACAATGTTAAGCCTTTAGCAGACATCAGAGTATCATTAATACCATACAGTGTTCTCTCTTTAGACTTTCAGACTGCAATATAACAGAGGAAGGATACACTGTTCTGTCTGAAGCTCTGAAATCATCTCACCTGATAGAGCTGGATCTCAGAGGGAACAACCCTGGAGCATCAGGAGTGAAGCTGCTCACTGATTTACTACAGGATCCAGACTGTAAATTAAACACACTGAGGTGATTCTTCTATAAACAAATACAATTAATTTAATATTAAACATAAATAAATTATATAATCTAACAACTGAAAGAGATTAGGTTTTTAATTGACTGCAATGTACGGTTAATTTAATTTTTTAAATCATGAAATAAGTAAAAGCAGCCATTCTGTTCTCGCTAATATGGGTCTAATTATACTGTAAACACCAAATAAAAATGAGTTTCTGCAGGTTGTTGAAGAGCTCTGCTGCACAGGAGGCCTGTACTTGGCTAAATTCCACTATAGGTACAAACCCTTTACTCCTAAAAGAGCTGGATCTGAGCAGGAATGAACCAGGAGACTCAGGAGTGAATCAGCTCTCTGTTCTGATTGAAGACTCTCACTGTAAATTTCAGAAAATTAAGTAAGTGTTCTGTAATGAGGCGTTGAGAGGCTGAGGATCCATTTGCAGTTTGATTGTACACTCTCGTAATCACAACAGGCAGGGTCGAAGAACGGCAGAGACAACAACTTAGGCAAAGCATAAACGGGATCAAGAATAACAGGCAGAAGGTCAGGGCAGGTGGCAAACAATCGTAAACAAAGGTACAGAAACAGATCAAGACACAGGGGATCATAAACAGACAGAAAACGCTCAGAATGACAGGCGGAAGCAAGTCGAGACTTCGCTCCGAGGTCAAGTTCAAGTTCCTTTAAATAGGGAGTGAGTGATTGGAACCATGTGGCGGCGTAATCAGTCCCGGGTGGTAATGGGAAGTGTAGTCCGGAAGTGGTTTGTATTCAGGCGAACGTTCCCTCTGGTGGCTCTCGGGGGATATGACAGGTGCATCATTCATGACAGAGCCCTCCCTGCGAGTGGCTCCCATAGCGAGCATGCGAACGGTGCCGGGGTCTTCCCCGAGGGCGAGGGGCCGGTTTATCTGGATGCTGTTGGTGGAACTCGGCGGCGAGCGACAGATCCAGGATGTCCCTCGCCCCTACCCAGGAGCGTTCCTCTGGACCGTACCCCTCCCAGTCAACTAGGTACTCGAGATTACCGCCCCGGCGTCTGGAGTCCAGTAGGGAGTGGACCTGATAAGCCTCCTCACCATTGACCAACAGGGGCGGTGGCACGGACGGTTCGGCAGGCCCCTCTCGTTCCTCTCTCGGACCACTGGTGGGTTTAAGGAGCGAGACATGGAACGTCGGAGAGATGCGGTATGACGCGAGCAATGCCAAGCGGTAGGACACTGGGTTTGTCCGCCTTACGATCTTCAATGGGCCCATGTACCTGGGGCTGAGCTTTCTGCAGTGCAGGCGCAGACAGATGCCAGGAGTCGAGAGCCACACCCACTGCCCCGGCTGATAATCTGGATGCGGTCTGCGGTGTTTGTCGGCCTGGAGTTTTTGCTGTCTGATGGCTCTCCGCAGCTGGTGATGAGCCTCGCTCCAGGTCTCCTCGCTCCTGCGTAACCAATCATCTGCGACTGGCAGATCCGAGGGCTCACCGGACCATGGGAAGAGAGGCGGTTGATACCCCAGTACGCATTGAAACGGCGTAATGCTGGTGGCGGGCTTGGTTAGGGAGTTCTGCGCATATTCTGCCCACATGAGGTACCTGCTCCAGTCGGCTTGATTGTTCGAACAATATGTGCGGAGGAAATGGGTGAGCTCCTGTTTCATGCGTTCGGTCTGGCCATTGGCTTGTGGGTGGTATCCGGAGGTGAGACTAACATTGACGTTTAGCTGCTAAAAGAAGGCGGACCAAACTCGGGATGTGAACTGCAGTCCTCTGTTGGAGACGATTTCTTCAGGGAGGCTGTAAAAACGGAACACGTAGTTGCAAAGAGTCTCCGCCGTCTCGAACGCGGTGTGCAGTTTGGGCAGAGGTATTAGGCGACATGCCTTCGAGAATCAGTCCACTACAGTGAGGATTACGGTGTAGTTATTGGACTTTGACAGATCGGTGATGAAATCAATAGCTATGTGGGACCAGGGATGCAGTGGGACAGGTAAAGGCTGTAGTAAACCGGCCGGCAGCTGACGCAAGGCTTTGGAGGCGTTACACACAGTGCAGTCTCTCACGAAGTTCCCAAGGTCATCGGATAGCGAGGGCCACCAGAACTTATTTTGCGCGAGCCGAGTTGTGGCCGAGATGCCGGGGTGGCCAGAGCTTGGAGAGGCGTGCATGAGTTCGACAAGAGCAGAGCGGAAGTTCTCCGGCACGTAGGTCTTGGTGGGCAGACAGTTGGCAGGAGGCGGATCCAGCGTGTTGGCTTGGGAGATCTCGGTCATAATATCCCATTGAATGGGAGCAACTATGTGGGTCTCGGGGATGATGTGCCCAGCAGGTGGATCTTGGTCGGGCTCATTGTTCAGGTGGGAGAGTGCGTCGGCCTTAGTGTTCTTGGACCCAGGTCTGTAGGTTACGGTGAAACAGAAGCGCGTAAAGAACATAGCCCATCGTGCCTGGCGTGTGTTCATTCGCTTGGCGGAGCTTAAATTTTCCAGGTTCTTATGATCTGTTAGGACCGTGAAAGGATGCTGAGTGCCCTCCAGCCAGTGCCCCCACTCTTCGAATGCTGCCTTCATGGCGAGTAGTTTGTGGTACCCTACATCATAATTGCGCTTGGCCGCCGATAGCTTCTGGGAGAAGTAGGCACATGGTCAAGTCGGGTCAGGGTGATGGAGAATGGGAGCCGTGGTGAAATGCTCCTTTAAGAGATGAAAGGCTGCAACTGCCTCAGGTGATCACGTCAGACAGGACGGTGCTTTTTTTGTCATGGAGGTGAGCGGTGCCACTATGGTGCTGAAACCTCGAATGAAACCACGATAGAAGTTCGTGAACCCGAGGAACTGCTGTAGTTCTTTGATGGTCTGGGGTTGTGGCCATTTTAGCACCGTTTGCACCTTGGCATCGTCCATGGTGACACCTCCTGCGGAGATAATGTAGCCCAGGAAAGACGTGGATGTCTTGTGAAACTCGCACTTCTCTGCTTTAGCGTAGAGTCGATGTTGGATCAGCCGCTTCAGTACAGCTCATACATGCTGTATGTGTTCTTCTAACATCTCAGAGTGAATTAGGATGTCGTCAATTTACACCATCACCCAGTGATCCAACATGTCCCGGAAAACATTGTTGATGAATGATTGGAATACTAATGGACTGTTCGCAAGACCGAATGGCATGACCAAATATTCGTAGTGGCCTGACTGGGTGGAGAAGGCAGCTTTCCACTCATCTCCTTCTTTGATGCGAATGAGGTTGTAAGCGTTGCGCCGGTCCAGTTTATTGAAGTACCTGGACGGAACGAGTGAGAGTGGATAACTTAACGGTCAGCTCATTAAGAGCCTGATAATCAATGCAAGGTCGGAGACCTCCGTCCTTTCTCTTCACAAAGAAGAAGCCTGACGATGCAGGTGATACTGAGTGCCGAATAAAATCCTTCTTTAACTCCTCCTCGATATATTTATTCATGGCTTCGGTTTCGGGTTGTGATAGCGGGAAGATCCTGCCTTTGGGTGGAGTGGCATTGGGTAGGAGCTCGATGCAACAATCACTGGGTCGATGAGGCGGTAACTCGGTGGCTTTGACCTTGTTAAAGGCCTCTGCGAGATCGTGATACTCGGCTGGCAGGCTGGAAATGGCTGGAGAGTCAGGCATGGCGATGGCAGAGTTAATCTGAAACGGTGTCTTTGAGGGTCGGAGATGTTGGGTGCAGGTTTTGTCCCAGGAGATGATCTAATGCTCCCTCCAGGAAATGACAGGGTTGTGGAGCTGCAACCCCAAAATCAGTGAGTGACGTGGAGAGGCGATCACGAGGAAGCGAATGAAACGGGCCCACTCGCAGCTCGATTTCCTTGGTAGTGAACTGGATTCGTCCCTTTCCATGTGGTCGCCCGTCTATCGCCTCCACTGCCAAGGGTGAGGCGCACCTAGTCAGTGGGATGGCATTTGATTTTGCCAACCCCTTCGAGATGAAATCGCAATCGAGATGAAATCGCAATTGAGTTCACTCGTGAGCGAGGTAAGGTGCGTCAGTTGTTTGTAGTGGCCCGCGAGTTGCTGTTCTTGAGCTGAGAGCTCCATGGAGAGCTTAGAAATCACTGCTGGATCATTGTGTGGCGAAGTCTTCTGTAATGAGGCGTCGTGAGGCTGAGGATCCATTTGCAGTTTTATTGTACACTCTTGTAATCACAACAGGCAAGGTCAAACAACGTAGGCAAAGCAGAAACAGGGTCGAGAATAACAGGCAGAAGGTCAGGGAAGGTGGCAAACAATCATAAACAAAGGTACAGAAACAGATCAATACACAGGGGATCATAAACTGACAGAAAACGCTCAGAATGACAGGCTGGAGCAAGTCAAGACTTCGCGCTGATGTCAAGTTCAAGTTCCTTTAAATAGGAAGTGAGTGATTGGGACCAGGCGGTGGCGTAATCAGTCCCGGGTGGTTATGGGAAGTGTAGTCCAGAAGTGGTTAGTATTCAGGCGAACGTTCCCTCTGGTGGCGCTCGGGGGATGCGGCAGGTGCATCATTCATGACATGTCCTTATATATGTTTCTCTATCAGCTGTGTTTTATTAATAAAATGTTTTTAATGAGACCTGCCATTATACCAAGTATTCATTAATGTATTTTAATTACATTTTAGTTTTCTATAATTGATGAAACAACAGAATTTATCCTGTCTTTCTCCAGAGGAACCTCATATATAGGTCTTATAGAGACACCTGGGTCCTGTTACATCACTGAAAAGTGTTGTTGAAAAGTTATTAAACAGAAGTAGAAATGATCAACATGTTCAACATTTTCAGTTAAATCTTAAAACAGGATTTAATCACTAACACATAAAGTCAATTAAAAGAGGAAATTCTTTTTAATTATGTTATAAATATCCACTAATGACCTCTAATGATCCAAATGAACCCAGAACACTTACTTTGGTCCACATGATAATAAAATGACTTTTCCGTCATGTCTACAGAATGAAGACTGAGTTTGTAGCTCTGATAACATGATGTTTCATATTTAGGGTGAATAAATGTAATCTGACTGTGGAGAGCTGTTCAGCTTTAGCCAGCGCTCTGAAATTCCAGTCCTGTAGTGTGAGAGAACTGGACCTGAGTGACAACAGTCTGCACGATTCAGGAGTCACTCAGCTTTCTGCTGGACTGAAACATCAACACTGCAACCTGGAGATACTGAGGTAAGTTCATTACTCATAGAGTGATGAAGAGCTAAGACAGATAATAAAACTCAGTAAATGTTGATTAAAGTTCTTAAATACTAAAATCTTTTCTTCCTTCCTGACTTTATATTTAGGTTAAAAACATGTGATTTAATGGAGGAAAGTTGTTCAGCTCTAGCTGAAGTTCTCAGTTCTGAATATTCCCATCTGAGAGAACTGGACCTGAGTAACAACAGACTGCAGGATTCAGGAGTCACTCAGCTTTCTGCTGGACTGAAACATCAACACTGTAAACTGGAGACACTGAGGTAAGTTAAAAAACTGTAATAATTTGTGTGAATTTTGGTATACAGACACCTATTGTGTTGAATTTGTACGTTTATTGTTCCTCTGATTTCCTCTGATTTCATCAGGCTTAACACATGTTCTATGACTGATGGAAGCAGTTTGGCTCTAGCTGAAGTTCTCAGTTCTGAATATTCCCTGCTGAGAGAACTGGACCTGAGTAACAACAGTCTGCAGGATTCAGGAGTCACTCAGCTTTCTGCTGGACTGAAACATCAACACTGTAAAATGGAGACACTTAGGTAAGTTCTTTACTCATTGAGTGATGAAGAGCTAGGACAGATAAAAAACCTCAGTAAATGATTAAAGTTCTTAAATAATAAAATCTTTTCTTCCTTCCTGACTTTATATTTAGGCTTAAAACATGTGATTTAATGGATGAAAGTTGTTCAGCTCTAGCTGAAGTTCTCAGTTCTGAATATTCTCATCTGAGAGAACTGGACCTGAGTGACAACAGTCTGCAGGATTCAGGAGTCACTCAGCTTTCTGATGGACTGAAACATCAACACTGTAAACTGGAGACACTGAGGTAAGTTAAAAAATGTAAAATGTGGGTGAGTTTTGGTATACAGACACCTATTGTGTTGAATTTGTACGTTTATTGTTCCTCTGATTTCCTCTGATATCATCAGGCTTAACACATGTTCTATAACTGATGGAAGCAGTTCGGCTCTAGCTGAAGTTCTCAGTTCTGAATATTCCCAGCTGAGAGAACTGGACCTGAGTAACAACAGTCTGCAGGATTCAGGAGTCACTCAGCTTTCTGCTGGACTGAAACATCAACACTGTAAACTGGAGACACTGAGGTAAGTTAAAAAATGTAAAATGTGGGTGAGTTTTGGTATACAGACACCTATTGTGTTGAATTTGCACGTTTATTGTTCCTCCAAACTCCTCTGATTTCATCAGACTTAACACATGTTCTATAACTGATGGAAGCAGTTCAGCTCTAGCTGAAGTTCTCAGTTCTGAATATTCCCAGCTGAGAGAACTGGACCTGAGTAACAACAGTCTGCAGGATTCAGGAGTCACTCAGCTTTCTGCTGGACTGAAGAATCCACAGTCTGCACTCACAATACTGAGGTGAAGTAAAAGCTGAAATGATGACTAAGTCTACATTTAATAAATAACCACAGTGAAGCATCAAAGTATTTTTATATACTAGTTCAAATCACTGTGGAATTATGAGTAATTAAAAAATTAGCATATTTTCTTCAGACTTTAATTGCATTAATTACTTGCTGAATAAATTAGAACACAGTATAATTACACAAATTGGTTTGATTAAAAAAGTAGAAAGTTAGATTTATGAGCAATAAAAAGGTATAGTACTCTGCAAAACATTTAAGCAGGTGTAAAGAAATGCTGTAAAGAATGCTTTACAATCAAATATATTTATTTTAATTGTTTATTTTTATCATCAGAGTCAGGTGTGTGATTAACCAATTATATCAAGAAGTGCTAATGATCATCAGTTTAATATGTAGGTTGAAACACAGTCATTAAGTGAAACAGAAAGAACTGTATAGGAGCTTAATTAAACTGGGTGAGGAACAAACAAACTCTCTTACTAAGGTGATGATGTGGAAGACAGTTTCATGTCACAGGTCATTCACCATGACAAGACACAGTGTAGTTTTACAGCATCAGCAAGAACGCTCCCAGGTACAGATTTTAAATAGACTGGAGTTTTAACATGTGCTGTTCAAGCTACTCTGAAGAGGCACAAAGAAACAATGTTGAGGACTGTAGACTCAGTGGACGACCGAGGAAACTTAATGCAGCATACTGTAGGAAAGACACGTCATGCTTACTTCTCTTCTTCAGAAGATGTCCAGCAGCGTCAGTCTGTCTGGGATTACATGAAGATACAGAAGGGTTTGGGTTCAGTCTACATCCACAGAAGATCTGTGGTTAGTTTTACAAGATGCTTGAAACAACCTACTGTGGAGGAAATTCTATTCTATTAATAAATGATAATAGTTCAAGTGAACTTTTCCCTAAGTTGCAGAGAAGAACACAGCAGAGTCCTGTGGAATATCAAACTTCTTTATTCAATACACTTGCAAGTGTGAAGTCAGTCTGTCCCAACCTAAGTCTGAACAGAGTGAGTTGCTTGGATGTAAGGCAATTCTCCATTTATACATGGAGCTATGTGTGTGTGTCTTCAACTGTGCATGACTTCCTCTAATCTTGTCTTTGCACAAGCAGTACAATGGTCACTCTGTTAGTCTCCGTTATTTCCACACACCTGCAGCCTGCAATGTTCTTGTCTCTTCAGCCTAGTGTGCAACTGGAAACAGTTCAGTTCCCCTTTGTTACTATTTTGCTGTTCCTAGTTTTTGGTGTGTGTGCTTATTGGTACAGAATGTTTAATGTCCATTTTTGTTATTCACAACATTTTCTATTACATTTCCACCCTTTTGAATCACAAAAATGGACATAAAAATTGCCAAGGAAAAAACATTACTGCAATTACTGATCTGTATAATACACATATATTAGACTTAATCATGCATGCTTGTGCTAAAATGTGGTTTAAATAGGGCTTCTTAAGCAAGCATTAGCTAAAACAGTGATGACAAAATCTAGTTGATTCCACACTTATGTCCATCTTCAATGCTGTTCTTAGTGTGTTTATACATGTGGGCTTGTCTGTGTTGTTCTCACACCATCTGGTTCCAGTTCTGTTCAGGTATCATCTATGTTGATGTCCGCTCTCCTTCTCTGTTGCGTTGCCTGATATGCACGTTAATGAGATGCAGACCTGGGCCATAGCCATAAGGGTGTTGTCAAAAGTATCATTTAGCGGTGTCAGGGTGGTTGTTGTAGTAGACGTTGGGAACACCTTACACACGTAACATAACTCATTAGTATGTTGCCTGGCTGTCCAGTTGGCGAATTTCCAGTATTTGTTGGCATGTGGATGAGACGAAGCTGGGTCGCTCCAGATGAACAGCAGCACTGACAGGATCAAGAAGACTCTCATTTTCCCTCATTTTCAAGAAGACTCTCATTTTCATGGCACCCGGCACACTCTTTTCCCGTACCCCTAGTCACTGAGATTAACCCAACTTCTTGGGTCTACGTGCTGGCGCTTCAGGGCAAATACGTTTCCATATTCAATTACACACCTGGCCCGCCCAGCAGACTATTGGGTGTCTCAGTAATCTAGTGCACGTCACGAGTGTCCGTCGGTGGTGTCGGAACCTTCCGTGTGTGGCTTTGATGGATCCAGGACTCTCGTCCATCAACCTTACACGCTGTCGGTGTGACCAGTAGGACTTGGAACGGTCCTCTCCACCTCAGGGATGACCAGTTTTTCCTCCGGAAGTCCTTGACCAGAATCCACTAACCAGGTTTCAGCTTCCTCTTAAACTTGCCTTTTTCCTGTTCCTTGACAACCTGCTTAGAAACAACAGCGAGAGCATGGCATAGCTTTTCACAGAATTTAATCATAGCATCATCACACATCATTGTCAATGCAGTACTGTTGGCGGGACCTAGAGGTGTTAAGGTCAATAAAAAATTTTATTTTAAATTTTATTGAGGTAAGGTCAATAAAATCCTGTAGGTATTGGACAGGTGCTTGTGGCTGGAATGGGATGCCTGGATGCTTGTTGTGAAAAATCCTTGGACCTTAGGAGAATACACATTACATTATAATATTATTATAATTATTATTATTACATATATATATAATTATTATTATTAAGACGTGGTGTAATGATTAATTGAAGATAATATATATATATGAGATATATATATATATATATATATAAGAACCACATTGGAGTCAGAGGGAATGGTTATAGGTTTATTGGTTATTATAAACATTCTCAGTAATCGGAGGGCGAAGAAGGAATGTAATCTGGGGTTCCAGGGCCGGAATCAGAGGGAGGAGATGCCAAGGCAGGACTGAGAGGACGGATATAGGCATGAGGCACTGGAGGAGGAGGAGGAGAAGCGGGAGTCCCGAGCTCAGGGTTGCAAAGCTCAACATGAGGACAGCCATCAGTTTGGGTTCTCTGATCCACGAGGTTAGGCAGAGGGGTTTGAGTCGAGGACGTGCTAGTAAGAGGCCCTCTCACAATATGGAACAGCAGATGAGGATGCTCGGGGAGGTCAGGAGAACAGAGCTGTTCCAGACACGTAACGGGCTCATGGGTAATATGAAGTAGCTGGAAGCGGCGATAGCTTTCCATGACATCAGCGGCCATTGGCCTTGGGTAGGGAGACGGACGAGGATGGTGAGGTGTGGACCTGATAGGGCGACTAGCTGGCTGATGCGAAGGGTCTGAAGGGAGATAAGAGGAGTTAGAGGAGATAGAGGAACGGGAGCTTGAGATAAGTGTAAACAAGCCCAGCCTGACCAAGGACAGGCTGAGATCATAGCATGAGATCATAGTATGAGATCATATCTAAATTCAAGCAGTTAACAGATTAGAGGAGTCAGCAAAGAACTCCATTGTTTTTGTACACAAGTAACATTATAGTAGCAATAGCTTAATAATAATGACAACAGTATAGCAGTAAGAGTTTAGCAGGAGTTTAGCAATAGTAACAATATAAGATGACAAATAGATAAGAGCTTTCTTGTATGAGAAATAATTTAGATAAGAGCTTTCTTTTAACATAATAACTTTTGACATAAATCAGACTCATAGAGTGACTTATAATTATTAAAGATTATGTATAGTAGAAAATAGCAAAGGAGAAACTTACCCATTGTAGTTGAATGAAGGATTAAATCTTCCGGACGTCTGGCACGGGAAAAACTGAGAGGCAAATGTAACTTTGACCAGGGAGTGAAGCTCTTTTTTGAGCACACTTTTTAATAACAAAAATTGTTGTTTAGGCATAATTGTTATGGCGAATGAAGAAGACCCAGGGTCACAGGCCTGGGCTCCCGGGCCTGGGTCCCGGGGAACTAAGGGGAGGAAAATCCATAAATGGGCATATGGGCAAAAGGTGAAGGAAAAACAAGGGGACTGCAAGGAACAGGACGTTACAAAAACATATGAGATGATTCCGGTAAATAAGATGACATAATGAAAAGGTGATATGAAAACCGGTCTGTGAGGGGGGGGACCGATAAGGAGGCGCGTGGAAACGTATATATAGAGGAGAATTTTTGGGGCCAAATGTGTATGCGTAAAAAATCCTGTAACTCTGCAGGTCCGTCCGGAGGGTTTTTGTTTTTTGCATGCCAATGCTCTTCATGAAGATGCTTTTTCTTTTGGGTTTTTGGGATTTCTTTTGTTACTTTCAAACTGGCAATTTCTCTTAGAGAATTGTTAGCTGAGTGACCACAATAAAGAAGTTTGCTCATTCTCATCCAGGTCTGAGGCGTTTTCCCATTGTTTTAATTCGTATTAATGTTAGTGTTATTAGTAAATTAAGTTTTAGTAACAATTATATAGTATAAAAGCATTATAAAGTCCCCTTCCCGCATTGTGTCCTCCAGTCCCCTTCCCGCATTGTGTTTCTTACAGATTAAATATCGATCCAAAAAATGTTTTTAGTAATTTTGGAATCCCTTAGTGTACCAGGTCTTTATTATTTCACTATACCACATCCCCCCTTTTGACACATGGTCTTTACCATGTGTCAACTTAGCATAAAAAAAAGCGTTGTTTCTCCTCATGATCACTCATACCCTGTAATTCAGTAAGATTTAGGATAGAAGAAAACCGTTTAATCATGATGCTTATGTTTTGTTTCTGCTCAGGTAGCTTTGCTGCTGCCTTTGCCACTGCATCAGCTTTTCCATTACCTATGGAAATAGGATCGTTATTTAAACGGTTACATACTGCAATTGCTTTTGAAAGTAGGATTGCATCCAAGAGGTCAGCTATCAGGCCATGGTGTGTGTTGGGTTTGCCCGAGGAAGTTAAAAACCCCCTATGTTTCCACAGTGTGCCAGAATCATGTGTAACGCCAAAGGCGTACCTGCTATCAGTATACACAGTCACAGTCTTACCCTCTGCCAATTTGCAGGCTTCTATAAGGGCAGTAAGTTCTGCTGCCCCTTCTGAGTAATGAGATGGGAGTTTACCTGAAAGTAAAATTTCGTTCTGGGTAACTACTGCAAACCACACAGTTTTGACCTGTTTCTGAGTTCCTGGATGCTGATCCTTCCACAAATAATTCCAGATCAGGGTTGGGCAGCGGTGTCTCCTGTAAATCAGTCCTTGAGCAACAAACTTCATTAATCACACTCACACCATTATAAGGCACAATCATCACCATTATTGCTCTGTGGGAAGAAGTGTGGCAAGGTTAAGAATTGTACATAGTTTAACAGTAACATTTGGCATTTCTAAAAGCACAGTGTTATATCTTAACCATTGTGCAACCGTAATATGTGCTATTTTTTGTTATAAAAACAGTTGTGACACTGCATGTGGTACCGAGTTAATTCGCTGTAGCCTACTGCTCTGAGACACATGAGCAGACCTGCTGTCACTGGTCTGAGTTTGCCCCCATGCCCTTGGAGCAAACTAATGTCATGCATCCCCCTTTTTCATCAACTGTTTGTGCAAGTAGTCTTAGGGTCAGGGATGCCCAGTGTCGTCTGTAATATCTGTTTAAGTCGTTCAAATGCAGCTTTTGCATTCTCAGTCCACGTCACTTTGCTGTGTGCTTGTAGGCCTTGTCCATGAGCAATTGCGCTTAGTGGTGCCTCTAAAACAGCATAATTGGGTATAAATATCCTACAAAATACTGTAAACACATGCCTAAAAAATATTTTAACTGTGTTTTTTTTTTTGTTACCGGTTTTGGAATTTTCTGAATTGCCTCTATTCTACTTGACTCGAGTTGTTTACCTTCTGAAGAAATTAAATGTCCTAGGAAATTCACTTCTTGTTGAACAAATTTCAAATTTGATAGGCTTATTTTCTTTACTGGAAATAATAGGGTTCACACAGGAGACGTCTCACATGGTACAATAACTCCGGTGTTATACATGCTTTAGCTTCTGGTTTTAACTACATCATATTTTACACAATTCTTTGGGCACCTTTTGTAATCTTCAATTTTACACAATGGGTTAAGATCTGATAAGTCATCTTTACATCTCTTTTTGCCCCAACTATCCAATTTAGTGGTGTACTATGTAAATTCAATTTAGAGCTGTAAAAGACAGCTGGCTGCTCGGTTTGCTTCCAATAATGAGTCTGAGCAACCTGTAACATCCATATTCCCAAGTTTTTCCACTCATCATTGGCAGATTTGACTAAAGAGAGATGTGGAGATGCGTGATTCATTTGGAATGGGTGTGGATAACCAGCTCGATTTGAAATAAGTCGAGATAAGTCTACCACTACCGCACATCTGTGCTCATTCCATTCAAACTTTTCAACATTAGTACATCTGGCTTATCTAATTTTCTCTACCACTCTTTCTCATAGCTCTTATCCGATTCACATCTGTGTATGTGTGCAGTGCAATGTAAAGTTTTTTATGTAGTCTGTGTGAGAAGAAGAGGTGAGAATTTTTTTTCTTTCCACAAGAGTGTGTGTGTCATCAGTAAAAGAAAAATCACACAGTTTCCGTTTGTATCATAGAGCAGAGATCTGGGATACCGTTTTTCAAAGCAGGAGTCATCTCCCATTTCTATCTTAAGGCCTAGTGATGTGCTGATTACATATAAATTTAATTTGCACATCAAAACTTGACCCAACAGATTTATTGGGCAATACTCAGAAATCAAAAAGAAAAATCCAAATTGCTTCTGTGTAGTTATGGTTTTGCACCTTAAGGGCACTGAGAATGTCTCAATGACTGACATTCCTGATGCTCACTTAGTAAACAGGGAGTGATTGCTCATTTCAGGTGAACCAGATAATTCAAACAATCATATCACAGAGTTCTCTGCTCCTGAGTCAACTAAAAACTGTATCGGTATTTGTTCGACTAGTAATGTAATCACAGGCATTTCTTTAAACCTGGGCTCATTGTATTTAGCATAACTTTCATTCACAGATATAATAAAAAACTCTGATTCTTTGCTAGACACTGAATTAGTAACAGGTGGAAATAGGACAGTTAGCTTAAACTTTTCTTCCTTGCATTACATAAAAGTGTTAGCCTTACCCATCCCTGGGTGCTCACCCGTCCCAGACCCGTCCAAACCTCAGGCCTCTTGATTTTCCTTCGATATTTCTTAGGACAATACCGTGCCCAGTGATCTGAACTTCCATATATAAAACATCTATTCTGAAATCCACGTCCTCTTCCTCTGATGGAATCTCCTCGGACCTCATACAACTGAACCATGTTGAGACTGTATTTAATTTTTAACCTTTCGTCTTTTTCTTTTTGTCTCTCGGCCTTTAGAAGCTTTTCTGCTTGTATGGAAATGCTGTTCAATCGTAGACAGTTTTTCAGTGTCCCAGGTGATCCAAGTTTACTTGATGTTTTTTGCAATGTCCTCTCTTAATCCATTTATGAAACTGTTTCTCAGATGTGCCTCATATGGTGTGAGGTCTGCAGCTTCAGCCATGTTATCAGGGCATTCAAGGCCACTGTGTGCATCATGTACATCTATCAATTGTGCAATATATCTGGAGACTGTTTCATCATCCTCTTGTCTACACATGGAGATTTTTGTCATGTCCATTTTTACCGGAAAGTAAAAAGATCATGTTCCCTGAGTGTGTTGGAAAGAGGATCATCTTGTCGCACACCTCTGAGAGCTGCATTCCTTTGTGCACATCTGTGTGTGTAACATCCTGCTGGAAAGTAAACTGTTCGTTGGTTGGATGTATAAGTAGTAGCAATAGGAAGCAGTATAACAGCTGGTGTTTGGTTATTGTTTGTCTGCGGGGGTGCCTAAGGTGGCAGTCTGAGAGGGCAGCCATCCAGGTCTGGGTCTACAAAAGATTTATATATAACACTGAAGAGAAAAAGATTGTGAATAAGTTTGTGTGTGATTTGCATGCTCTTTTAATTCTTGTCTCTTTGTCTTTGAAGCCTCATGCTCTTGCAATTTTTCTCTTAATTTTTCTCTCAATGCCTTTCACTATCACTACCTTTTTCTAGTTATCTTAAATTGAACATTAGGATGTTTACAGGCCCTTAAAAATTGTCAAACTTTTCCTCTCTAAGTATATTGTTACATCAGGGGTGCCGTGTGTACTAGCCATCCATAGCCCTAAATTCTCCGTTTTCAGACTTTGATTTCATAAGCCTATACATCTCTCTCAGACATCCCTTATCATATTAGCTGAGTCCCAGACTCTGCAAAATATTTTCCTCATCCTTCTGTTCCTTATTGCAACAATACGCACTCATAGTACAACAGGACCCCATGATTAACAATAATATGCTCTCGTGACCCATCAGCACATGAGCGGAAACCCAGTTTCCCTTTCACTATGTTCTCACGGCTCGTCAGCACGTGAGCAGTTTCCCTTTCATTATGTGCACCAAAAAACTGTAGTTACCTCATTCATCATTTGGATGCCTGGAGTCTGCTCGTTCTTTCTCTCTGCAAGGTTCTTTTTCCCTATAGGATAGTAGTGTCGTCCCAGTCCCACACTGAGTCCCACTGTCCTTTGGGTCAGACAGGAGGTTGATAACAACTTGACGTGACTTCTGCAGCAGCCCGTCACCTCTCAGGTGGTCCTGTGGACGAACGAACTATCCCGGATGAGCCCCCAGAAAATGTGGAGGAAATTCTATTCTATTAATCAAAGATAATAGTTCAAGTGAACTTTGAAGTTGCAGGTGAAGTTGCAGAGAAGAACACAGCAGAGTCCTGTGGAATATCAAACTTCTTTATTCAATACACTTGCAAGTGTGAAGTCAGTCTGTCCCAACCTAAGTCTGAACAGAGTGAGTTACTTGGATGTAAGGCAGTTCTCCATTTATACATTTATACATGTCTTTGCACAAGCAGTGCAATGGTCACTCCGTTAGTCTCTGTTATTTCCACACACCTGCAGCCTGCAATGTTCTTGTCTCTTCAGCCTAGTGTGCAACTGGAAACAGTTCAGTGTGTGAGTGTTTTGGTACAGAATGTTTAATGCCCATTTTTGTTATTCACAACATTTTCTATTACACTACCTGCTGGGTTCCTTCAGAAACTGTGTACCTAGTGTATCTAGAAGATGAGTTGTGTTCACTGTGCTCCTTCTGTCCCTCTGCAGACTGTGTAACTGCAGTGTAACAGATGAAGGCTGTGCTGCTTTGGCTACAGCTCTGGGAGAAAATCCCTCACATCTCTTAGAGCTGGATCTGAACGGGAATAAAGTAGGAGACAGTGGAATAAAGCAGATCTCTAATCTACTACAGAATCCACACTGCATCCTAGAAAAACTCAGGTAGGTCACTCTAATTTCTTTTTGAAGTAGTTCTCATTAAAGCAGTGAATTATTGTAATATCACTTTATTAATTAAAGTCATTTATACAGGCTTCATTCTGTGACACTCTAGAGTTAATAAATCACAGGTCAGGTTCAGAAAGCCACGTCAATAAAAATAGATTTGTGTACAGTGTCACACATCTTAATGTCTAAAACTGAAGGTATTTATTTTGTACAATATTTGTAATATTCTGAAATAAAATTCTAATTAATTTTGTTTTTTTCAGGTTAATGGACAATAATATCAGAGAGGAAGGATACACTGTTCTGTCTGAAGCTCTGAAATCATCTCACCTGATAGAGCTGGATCTCAGAGGGAACGACCCTGGAGCATCAGGAGTGAAGCTGCTCACTGATTTACTACAGGATCCAGACTGTAAACTGAACACACTGAGGTGAGAAATTTATAAATTACAGAAATGTTATTTAACAGTTCTAAACTCAATCGCACACTACCAAAATTTCAGCAGCACATCACCTGCCCCACCAGGGGCAAAAGGACACTGGATCACTGCTACACACCATAAAAAAACAGCTAGAAGGCACAATCACGTCCACCGTTTGGACGTGAAATCGGACCATGCCTTCCTAATGCCTATATACAAACAAAGGCTGAAACAGAAAGCTCCAGTTCAGAGGGAGGTTGCGCGCTGGACTGACCAATCGGTGGCCGTTCTGCAGGACTCCTTAGATGACGTAGACTAGGACATGTTTAGGCGCAACTCTGATGACGTCAACATGTTTATGGAAGCAGTTATGGGATTAATTGGGAACCTAGCAGATGATACAGTGCAGAAAACCACCATCAGATTGTTTTCCAAACAGAAGCTGTGGGTGGATAAAACCATCCGCGATGCTCTGAGATCCCGCTCTGCTGCCTACAACACGGGGCTCGCCACTGGGGACATGGACAAGTACAAGGCTACAGTGTGCGCAGAGCGGTGAAGGAAGCAAAGCGGTGCTACGGGAGGAAACTAGAGTCACAGTTTCAGCATGGTGGCTCTAGGAGCCTGTGGCAGGGACTAAGGAACATCACAGTCTATAGGAACAACACCAGCTTCTAGAATGGGGAATGCGGACGCTTCTCTGGCAGACGAGTTAAACATCTTTTACGCTCACTTCGAGACTGCAGCTACCCACGTTAGCAGCGCTAGGGCACAAACAGCATGCACGCTGAGAGAGCTGGAGAGGTAAACATGTTCACCATCTCGGAGCATGACACGAGGAGGGCATTCAGGAGAGTGAACACCAGGAAGGCAGCAGGACCAGACGGCATCACAGGTCAGGTTCAGAAAGCCTGCGCTGACCAGCTAGCACCGAGGTTCACTGAGACATTCAACCTCGCACTGGAACAGTCTGTTGTCCTCTCATGCTTCAAACAGTCCACCATTGTTCCTGTCCCGAAGAAACCCCAGCCCGCCTGCCTCAAAGATTACTGCCCTGTAGCCCTTACCTCAGTAGTGATGAAGTGCTTCATTAATGATCACAGCCTTGTTTTTAATGCTTCTACATTCTAATGCTGATGCCGAGAGGGTATTTTTGATGGTCACTTTGAACAAAACTTCAACACGAAACAGCTTGTTTCTGGATGGGGCATTGTCCTCAATCATGACCCTAAAAATGGCATATTACTGTGTGGCCACTTCCAACTCCACCACCATCATCAAGTTTGCTGACGACACTGTTGTGGTGGGCCTGATCTCCAACAACGACGAGACGGCCTACCTACAGGAGACTAAAGACCTGGAGAGAAGGTGCCAGGAGAACAATCTTCTCCTGAACGTCAGAAAGACTAAGGAGTTCATAGTGGACTTCAGCATAAAGCAGGAGCGGTCATACCAACCACTAAACATCAACGAGACCCCAGTGGAGAGAGTGGACAGTTACCTTGGTGTTCACATCACACAGGACCTGTCTTGGTCCTGTCACATCAACACCCTGGTGAAGAAGAAGGCCCAGCAGCGTCTGTACCATCTGAGATGCTTAAGGGACTATAAACTACCCTCTCAGGTGCTAAAGACTTTCTACACCTGCACCATTGAGAGCATCCTGATGGGTAGCATAACTTCCAGGTTTGGGAACAGCACCATGCAGAACAGGCGAGCCCTCCAGAGGGTGGTGCGGTCAGCTGAACGTACCATCCACACCGAGCTCCCTGACCTGCAGGACATTTACAGCACACGGTGCCGGACCAGGGCCAGGAAGATTGTAAAGGACCTCAGCCATCCCAACAATGGACTCTTTTCTTTGTTGCGTTCAGGGAAACGCTTCTGCTTTTTGAAAGCAAACAGAGAGAATGAGGAGAAGCTTCTTCCCGCAGGCCATGAGGAGTTTAAACCAGGAAAGCCCCAGGATCTAGTACTGGACCTCACCCTCCATCTGCACAACCTTTTTTTACACTAATTCACTTTAACTCTGGACTTGCACAGCACAGTGCCACTTTATACACACTATACTGCACATGTATTTTATATATGTATTTTAAATATATGTGAAAAATATATTTTTCACATATATTTTCATATTTTATATAGTTTTATATAGTTTATACTTTTTATTTATCTACCTCCTTTTGGTTTTACTTTTATCCTTAATTCCATTCATTTTTATGCTTGAATACCGGACAGATTTCACTGCATGTCGATACTCTGTATGTGTGTGTATGTGACAAATAAAATTTGATTTGATTTGAAATGTGTTAAAAAGAAACAACAAAAATATGTTGTTTTTTATTAAGGTCCTTAATATTTTGTTACGTCATGTATTCTTTTATTAAAAACAATATTTAGTAATTATTTTAGTTAGATTTCCTGATATTTTTAAAAGATCTTTTCAAAGATAAAAAAAAAATAAAACATGTCTGACTTTAATTATTCAAGAATTCTATAGAGAGGTAAAGTTCAGATTATACTGTTGATATTGATTGGAGTAAACATTTTTTTCCAGGCTGTTAAAAAGTCCTGATGCAGTGAAGGTCTGTGATTCTCTGACTGAGGTTCTGGGTACAAACCCCTTACTGCAGAGAGAACTGGATCTGAGTGGGAAAATAAAAGGAGACTCAGGAGTGAAGCAGCTCTCTGTTCTACTGAAGGATTCACACTGCAGAGCTGAGAAACTTACGTATGTACATTAAATTATTACACTGCAATTTATTTAAATGTACTAAGTAATACTGTATATTGTACAGTTGTACAAAAACCACTGCATCATGTCTTTACACCTACTGTTTTGTGAGGGGATTAGAAGTATTTTAATCCACATTTATACTGGTTTATTTGAAGGTATACAGTATATTTATGTGCTTTACCTTGTTTTTTTTGTGGCTGGTCATTACTGAGTCACTGCTTCCTGGGATCTTGTCTCTGTCTGAGTGCAGTGAGGTTTGTGTCTATATTCTTGGCTTTAAGTCAGACCTCTGTTGAAGATGTCTTGTTTACTGTCCTGTTAGTGCAGACAAGTTTAATAAGGTGTTCAGTAAGGAAGGTATAACTAACATCTGTGCTATATTCAGGTGATGTTGTACTCATGACATGATCTGAATTCTGCTCTTGAGAAAACATTTCAACATTTTGCTGTTGAATGTGAAACAGCTGGAATAAAAATCAGCACCTCAGTTTGAGGGCATGTTCAGTTTCTCAAAAAGAGTAGAATGATCCCATCAGGTGAAGGGAGATAGAGAAGTGTGAAAAATCAGAATGACAGAATGATCTGATGTTGTTATATAGTGGACAAGACCCATGAATTGTAAATACATTATGAAGGATATTTACAGTTTATAAATATTTAGTTAACACAATTCATACTTTTGGTTTTTACACCAACAGAAACATAAGTTAAGAAAGAGATATGAGATATTTATAAAAAATAAAACATTGCACTTTTGTTACCTGAATTTTTATGATCTGTGCATTTTGCTTGAACTTATTGGAAAAGTGATGGATCTTTTTATTTTTAGACTTACTGAATGTGGTCTGACGATGGAAAGCTGTACACCTCTGGCTGAAGTTCTCAGCTCACAACCCTGCTTTCTAAGTGAGTTGGACCTGAGTAACAACAGACTACAGGAAGAAGGAATCGAGAAGTTATCTGAAGGACTGAAGAAACAAAGCTGTAATCTAAAAATATTAAGGTTCTGTCATATTTATCTATTTAAGCAATATTATAATCCTACTGCTAATAATAAATAATAAAAAAGTGATATTATTTACTGTTTACATATTTACCAAGAGTATCTACTACCTTAAAATCATTTAGATTCTTAATTTGATCCTGATTCTGATTTAACTTGTTTTATAGTCCAGTGAAACCAAATATTTTAACTTTGTCTCAGATGTTAATTAGACTGTCTCATACTTCTTTACTTTATTTTTCCTAATTGATTTTTAAATACTGAGATTATTGCTTTAATCAAGCTCAATTGTATTTTTTAAAAAAGACAGGAAAATGGAAATTTGCCTTAATGAAATAAATGTTATTACTAGCTGTACACTTTGAAACACTGAAATCTACATCGTTAAACCCCACATTATGAACTTTCTGCTACTCCGGAATAATTTCCATATTTTAAGGTATTTTCCATTCACGATGATTCAGGAGACAATACAGCTGAGTGGGTGACATTTATTCCACTCACTTTTTGTACAGACACAGACAAGTGTGTGTGTGTGTGTGTCTTACACACCCTCTCAGGAGCTCTTATACAAAATTCATAATGGTTGTCAGGTGTGGAAATATTATATAAACAGTGATAAACCTGACAGAACACATTGGCAGTTGAATAACTTGTACAGATGATAATATGATTACATTTCAGAACACTATTTATAATAACTCAAAAACTGCGGCAGGTTCTTTCAGATGTGGGTAAAATTTACAGCTTATTGTAATGATGGTTCGTGATGCTGAGGATCCATTTGCAAGCTTTATTAACAAACTCGTAGTACAACAGAAAAGGGTCAAAACCAGCCAACACAGAAATGTAGGAGAGACAGAAATCATAGTCGGAATACGGGCAGAAAGTCAGGGCAGGCGGCAAACAATCAACAAACAGGGAAAATGGAACAAAGTACTAAACCGGGAAAACACAGGAAAAAGAATGCTCAGACTGACAGCCGTAGCAAATTGAGACTTTGCACTGAGGTTAAGTTCAAGTGCAACTTTATAGGAAGTGGGTGATTGGCAGCAGCTGGCAGTGTAATCAGTCCCGGTGAGAGGATTATGGGAGATTATTAGCAGTCCGGAAACTGTTAATACTCGGGGGAAGGTTCCCTCTGGTGATGATCGGAGGGAGAGGCAGGTGCTTCAATCATGACACTTATTGTACGGTGGCCGGGAAGTGCAAAACAAATTAACAAAACCGAAAACACATTAACAAAACCCAAACCAAATTAACAAAACCCAAACCAAATTAACAAAACCCAAACCAAATTAACAAAACCGAAAACACATTAACAAAACCCAAACCAAATTAACAAAACCGAAAACACATTAACAAAACCCAAACCAATTTAACAAAACCGAAAACACATTAACAAAACCCAAACCAAATTAACAAAACCCAAACCAAATTAACAAAACCGAAAACACATTAACAAGTCAGACAACCCGGAAGAGGTTGGTATAATTTGTGAATGGAAACTTACCATCATCGGACGAGACACCTTTCATTCACCTTTATATCTTTAATGACAGTCGTCTTGTCCAATGATCGGTAAGTTTCCATTCACAAACTATACCTACCGCTTCCGGGTTGTCTAAACCGGTGCATGAAACACATTAACAAATCAGAAAACAAATTAACAAATCAGAAAACAAATTAACAAATCAGAAAACACAACGACATTTCAGACAACCCGGAAGCGGTTGGTATAGTTTGTGATTGGACAAGACACCTGTCACTCAAAGTATACATGAAGTTCAACAGTCTGCCACAGGGAAAAGTTGGAATGGATTGATGGAATGGATTACTGTGGATTAATTCTGTTATTTTCTTGAACGGAGAACTTTATTTAAACGGAGAACTTTACACATTACACATAAGATTCCATACCTGTATATCTTGAGTGACAGGTGTCTTGTCCAATGATCGGTAAGTTTCCATTCAAAAACGATACACTACCGTTTCTGGGTTGTCTGACTTGTCGTTGTGTTTTCGGATTTGTTAATGTGTTTTCTGATTTGTTAATTTGGTTTGGGTTTTGTTAATTTGGTTTGGGTTTTGTTAATTTGTTTTGGGTTTTGTTAATTTGGTTTGGGTTTTGTTAATGTGTTTTCGGTTTTGTTAATTTGGTTTGGGTTTTGTTAATGTGTTTTCGGTTTTGTTAATTTGGTTTGGGTTTTGTTAATGTGTTTTCGGTTTTGTTAATTTGGTTTGGGTTTTGTTAATGTGTTTTCGGTTTTGTTAATTTGGTTTGGGTTTTGTTAATGTGTTTTCGGTTTTGTTAATTTGGTTTGGGTTTTGTTAATGTGTTTTCGGTTTTGTTAATGTGTTTTCGGTTTTGTTAATTTGTTTTGCACTTCCCGGCCACCGTACTTATTGTCCTAGAAAACTGTCTAACATTGAACTTTAAAGAACTGATGATGTTTTAAAGGCAAAGATTAGTTTGAATTAGTTTATTAATGTGTATTGCTGTTCTTTATGTAGAAATGTAATAATTTAAGACACGGCTGTAGTCCTTGGGTCATTTATCCTGATAAAGTTTACTTTTGCTGTCATTTTGTAGTAATTATTATTTATCTGTAGGCAGAAAAAAATCAAATGTTTACATTTTACAAATGTTTCATCAATGTACATTACACCAGATTCTTTATTTGACAATCTGATCTCAAAATAAAAACATTACTTATCTCCTAATTGTATTATAATACAATTAGCAGATAAGTAATGTATGTCATGGACAGAAGATGACGGGTGCAGAAATAATGTGAAATAACAGAGTTATGGAAGAACTGTTTTGATTTATGTGCACTGTCTTGCACGCAAAAAAAAAAAACAAAAAAAAAAAACTTTGCATGCTAACGGTAGACGGGTATGGAACAGTTTAAGCCGCCCTCTTCACTAGTGTTAACCGGCAATTTAGAGGAAAATTGGCGAAGATGGGAGCAGCATTTTCGTCTGTATATGACGGCAACGGGAGCGAGCGCTAAAGAAGAGAAAGTCAAACTTGCTATTCTTCTTCACGCAATCGGAGAAGAGGCGCTAGAAGTGTATAACACACTCAACGTCACTCTCGTTGATGAAGAGAACGAGACGATGGAAGACGTGCTCACAGCATTCCGATGCTACTGTAGTCCGCAAAAAAACGTCGTGTTTGAGAGGCATCAATTCTGGTCTCATCCCATGACGGAAGGCATTACAGTGGATAGATTCATCACAGAGCTGAGACAAAAAAGCAAAGATTGTGAGTTTGGTGCAAGTGAGAACGACATGCTTAGAGACAAGCTTGTGTTTAGCATAACAAACCCTAATCTCAAAGAAAGATTGCTCCATGAAAATGAGTTGTCCTTACACAGAGCTATTGAAATCTGCAGGGCAACCGAGTTAGCTACAACACAGGTACAGGCAATGCAAAATGCCACTGCTGTCCAAGACTCTCAAATAAATGCCATAGACAAAGCAGCAGAACATAGAAAACCAGCTGCAAGGAATAAAAGTAAGAAACCAGCAACACAAAACTGTCGCAGATGTGGGAAGAGCCATGAGCCACGCCAATCCCCAGCGTTTGGAGCAGTATGTCATAAGTGCAGCAAAAGCAACCACTTTTCCAAGGTATGCTGCTCTGTCAATCGCAACGATAGCAGAACAAAGACAGTGCATAGCATAATGAAACAGATTCAATGTACGTTGGCATTTTGAGACGCGCTCAAGTGCACAAGTTGGAAGAGATAAAAGATAGTTCGTGGTACGCAGCAGCCATCATCCGAAGAGTGGAGATAAAATTCAAACTAGACACAGGTGCAGAGGCAAATGTGCTACCTCTATCCATTGTCCAGAAGTTCCCTGGCCCAGTTACTCTACAGCCTACATCAACGGTGTTGGTAGCATTCGGGGGAACACGCTCCACCCCGAAGAGTGTTGTGTCACTGAAATGCCAGACAGACAAAGCTACAGCCACATTACAGTTCTATGTGTCCGATCAATCTGACATGCCGATTCTGGGTAGAGCAGCATGTGAGGAGCTGCAGCTTGTGAAGATGATCGAGCAGCTTGCAAAGAAGTCGAGATGCATCCATCAGTCTTCTCGGGGTTGGGTGAGTTCCCAGGAGTACATCATATACATGTTGACCCAACAGTTACACCTGTGATCCATGGATGCAGAAATATTCCACTGTCTGTTCGAGACAAGCTGAAAGACACACTTCAGGATCTTGTACACAGAGGTGTTATATCTCCTGTGACGGAACCCACAGAGTGGGTAAACAGCCTCGTCATAGCAGAAAAGAAGAATGGTACACTGAGGGTATGCTTGGATCCTCGTGACCTGAACAAGGCAATAAAACGCCAGCACTATTCCATTCCCACTCCTGATGATGTGTGCAGTAACCTGGCGGGAAAGTCCATCTTCACTATTCTTGATGAAAAAGACGGATGAACCATCCTCAAAACTATGCACTTTTAACTCACCATGGGGCACATATTGCTTTCTTAGACTCCCATTCGGCATCAAGTCAGCAAGTGAGGTGTTCCAACAGAAAAACTGCGAAACTTTTGGTGACATTCAAGGAGTACACATCATCGCTGATGACATGATCATTGCTGCTTCAACAGAGCAGGAGCATGATGAAATCCTTGATAAGGTGATGGAAAGAGCAAAAGCGGCCAACGTGAGGTTTAATGGCTATAAGATTCAGTTCAAAGTAAACACTGTGACGTACATGGGACACATAATCACACCGGACGGCCTCCGACCGCACGATGCAAAAGCCCCATAGGATGCCACCCCCAGAGGATAAACAAGGCCTGCAACGTCTACTCGGCATGACTAAGTACTTAGCTCAGTACATTCCGAATGAAGCTTCACTCACGGTGCCTCTAAGGCAATTGCTGGGAAAGGATGCGGTATGGCAGTGGAATCCCCATCATAGCGCTGCTTTAGAGAGTTTAAAGACCACTCTCACAAAATCACCTGTGCTTAGATTCTATAACCACAAAGTGCCACTAACAATACAAGCAGACTCATCAAAAGACGGCTTGGGAACCTGCCTCCTGCAAGAGGGACACCCTGTGTGTTACGCATCACGAGCACTCACTGATACTGAGCAAAGATATGCTCAGATTGAGAAAGAGTTACTCGCCATACTCTTCGCAGCGAGGAAGTTCCACCAGTATATATACGGCAAGCCAGTGACAGTGCAGTCAGATCATAAACCCCTCGAGAACATCATGCAGAAACAGCTGTGCAAGGCCCGAGCACGTTTGCAGCGAATGCTCTTACAACTACAAAAGTATGAATTGAACATTGCATATACACCGGGCAAGCATATGTATATTGCTGATACGCTATCCCGTGCAACTGTAAAAAGGGAGGCTGAAGAAGGTGAAGACATCTATGATGAGAAAGTTGTACATGGCTTGGAGGCCACTGATGCATTGAGCCCACAGACTGATGCCACATCTCGTATGCGGCATCAGTACAACCCGCATGCTAAGACACTACCTCAGCTTGTTCCAGGATCCACAGTACACATGCAGACCAGACATGGATGGAAGCCTGCTGTAGTGGTGCACCAGAGAGATGAACCCCGGTCTTATACAGTGCAAACGCCAGCTGGAAAGACTTTCAGGAGGAATCGACGCCACTTGAGAAAGATACATCCAAGTCTCTGCAAAGGAGTTGATCCTGATGAACATTCGGACGACATGTCCACTCAGACACCCAGACCACATGACTTTCCACCTGAAAATTCTCCGGTGAGAATGGCTGAACATCCAACTCGCCACACCAGAAGTGGCAGGGAAGTAATACGCCCAACAAGATACAATGATTATGTTATGGACATGTGATATGGAAGTGTCCCAAAAAAAAAAATAAATAAAAAAAAGAGGTGAACAGTATTCTATAACAGATTAAGCAAAATATTGTCAAAGAAATTTGAAGGGACTGATGTTTACACTTGTGAGCAATTGTTTACAATTGTGTTTTGGTTAGTTAAATTAAAGTGTTTAATTAAAGTCTCTGTCTGATAGAGTTGAATATGCACACAAGTAGATTTGACTGGATCACCTTAAGTGTAAGTTAAATATTTTAAGTTTGGCTAAAAGAAAGGGGATGTGGTGGATTTGGTTCGACACTCTGTATTCGATTAAGTTGACTTGTGTGTCGGACTGATGTTCTGTTGATTGCTTATGCCTTGCAGTTGCGGAAGTCAGTAAAGAAAGCACACGGCTCAAAAGCACATGTCTCGTGTCGTTCATTAAAAACTTACAGTACAGTAAACAACATGTGCCAGTGATTAGAACACAGGAGATGAGCATCTGGTTTGCTGTGTGAAGGGAGAACCTGGCAAATCTGTGACAATATATCTCCTAATTATATTATATATAATATTATAATTATATAATTGGTTAATATATTATATTTAGAAGTGCCCTGTTTCTCAGTGTGCCAAAGAGCTTCTTAATTCTAGAATTGCTTCCTGTAATTTTCCCCCATTTTATTCTATATTCTTTATTTTGTGTAGACTTTCAGACTGCAGTATAACAGAGGAAGGATACACTGTTCTGTCTGAAGCTCTGAAATCATCTCACCTGATAGAGCTGGATCTCAGAGGGAACGACCCTGGAGCATCAGGAGTGAAGCTGCTCACTGATTTACTACAGGATCCAGACTGTAAACTGTCACTGAGGTGATTCTTCTATAAACTAATACAATTAATTTAATATTCAATTTAAATAAATTATATAACCTAACAACTAAAAGAGATTACATTTATAATTGACTGCAATTTACAGTTTATTCAACTATTTAAATCATGAAATAAGTAAAAGCAGCCATTCTGTTCTCATTAATATGGTGTAATTATTCTGTAAACACCAAATAAAAATGACTTTCTGCAGGTTGTTGAAGAGCTCTGCTGCACAGGAGGCCTGTACTTGGCTAAATTCCACTATAGGTACAAACTGTTTACTCCTAAAAGAGCTGGATCTGAGCAGGAATGAACCAGGAGACTCAGGAGTGAAGCAGCTCTCTGCTCTGATGGAAGACTCTCACTGTAAATTTCAGATAATTAAGTAAGTTTTCTTATATATGTTTCTCTATCAGCTGAGTTTTATTAATAACATGTTTTTAATGAGACCTGCCATTATGTAAACACCAAGTATTCACTAATGTATTTTAATTACATTTTAGTTTTCTATAATTGATGAAAAAACAGAATATATCCTGTCTTTCTCCAGAGGAACCTCATATATATGTCTTATAGAGACACTTGGGTCCTGTTACATCACTGAAAAGTGTTAAGTTATTAAACAGAAGTAGAAATGATGACAATGACAATAACAATTTATTTATATAGCACAATTACTTACAACTTCCTTCGACCAATGTGCTTTCCAATAGGTCATTAAAAACGGAAAAACACACAACAAAAAAAACAGAAAAATATCAACATGATCAACATTTTCAGTTAAATCTTAAAATAGGATTTAATCACTAAGACATAAAGTCAATTAAAAGAGGAAATTCTTTTTAATTCTGTTATAAATAACCACTAATGACCTCTAATGATCCAAATGAACCCAGAACACTTACTTTGGTCCACATGATAATAAAATGACTTTTCTGTCATGTCTACAGAATGAAGACTGAGTTTGTAGCTCTGATAACATGATGTTTCATATTTAGGCTGAATAAATGTAATCTGACTGTGGAGAGCTGTTCAGCTTTAGCCAGCGCTCTGAAATTCCAGTCCTGTAGTGTGAGAGAACTGGACCTGAGTGAAAACAGTCTGCAGGATTCAGGAGTCACTCAGCTTTCTGCTGGACTGAAACATCAACATTGTAACCTGGAGATACTGAGGTAAGTTCATTTCTCATAGAGTGATGAAGAGCTAAGACAGATAATAAACCTCAGTAAATGTTGGTGATTAAAGTTCTTAAATACTAAAATCTTTTCTCCCTTCCTGACTTTATATTTAGGTTAAAAACATGTGATTTAATGGAGGAAAGTTGTTCAGCTCTAGCTGAAGTTCTCAGTTCTGAATATTCCCAGCTGAGAGAACTGGACCTGAGTGACAACAGTCTGCAGGATTCAGGAGTCACTCAGCTTTCTGCTGGACTGAAACATCAACACTGTAAACTGGAGACACTGAGGTAAGTTAATAAATGTAAAATGTGGGTGAATTTTGGTATACAGACACTTATTGGGTTGAATTTGGACGTTTATTGTTCCTCTGATATCATCAGGCTTAACACATGTTCTATAACTGATGGAAGCAGTTCAGCTCTAGCTGACGTTCTCAGTTCTGAATATTCCCATCTGAGAGAACTGGACCTGAGTGAAAACAGTCTGCAGGATTCAGGAGTCACTCAGCTTTCTGCTGGACTGAAGAATCCACAGTCTGCACTCACAATACTGAGGTGAAGTAAAAGCTGAAATGATGACTAAGTCTACATTTAATAAATAACCACAGTGAAGCATCAAAGTATTTTTATATACTAGTTTAAATGACTGTGGAATTAAAATGAAATGTGTAATTAAATTAAATGGTTTGTGTGTAACTGAAAATGTACATAAGTTGTACAGACTTTAATTGTTTTAGTTAATTGCTGTCAAATTTCTTTGTATTCATATTTTCTATGTCCAAGTCTAATAAAGAGAAAAAACATTATAATTACACGTTATAATTAAAAAATGTTACATTTATAAGTAATTAAAATGTACTTTAAATGTAAGTTATATCCCAAAGTAAACATCATATTGATGTAATTATAAGTGAACTGTTAAAGAAAGTCATTAAAATATAGAATAATCCATTTTGATGTAATAAATGAGATGAGTTGTGTTCACTGTGCTCCTTCTGTCCCTCTACAGACTGTGTAACTGCAGTGTAACAGATGAAGGCTGTGCTGCTTTGGCTACAGCTCTGGGAGAAAATCCCTCACATCTCTTAGAGCTGGATCTGAACGGGAATAAAGTAGGAGACAGTGGAATAAAGCAGATCTCTAATCTACTACAGAATCCACACTGCATCCTAGAAAAACTCAGGTAGGTCACTCTAATTTCTTTTTGAAGTAGTTCTCATTAAAGCAGTGAATTATTGTAATATCACTTTATTAATTACAGATGTGGCCTTTAAGAACGAACGTCTTTTCCGCGGCATTCTGCAATTCTTGCCGCAGTTTGCCGCGGTTTACCGCACTTCTGTTGGGGGGGGGAAACTATCTTAGCAATCACCTTAATGTGTTTCGCTTCACAGAATATCCACCAGGTGGCGCATAAGAACCCTGTTTCTCTTAAGCACTCAAAGGTTTTTTAAGATTGTATAATATGTTTATATTATTAATTTACATTTAAAAAAATAGATTTTTTATTTTACTTCACATTACATCAGAATTGTGAGAAAACATCCACAATAAAATAGAATTAGAAAGACGTATGAAACACTCTTATTATTATTATATGTTGCCTACATTTACTCAAATAATAGCAATGTAAAATATAAAGGAAATCACAGTTCACGTTAGGCGTAACATAACATAAGTGACATTAAGAGATTTTATTAAGTTACTTTAATCATTTATTTTAGAGATATTTATAGAAATATCTCTAAAATCATTTATTTGCATTGCCTTCTGTATTGCATTCGTTTTGTACATTTACAGGTGCACAAATACTGGCTTAATTTCATTAAGACACTGCTGTGTTCTGTATTGATCGATGTTCTGTAAATTTGTACTTAACAAGCCTAAACCATGTTATTCAATTTGTCATTATTATTATTATTATTATTATTATTATTATTATTATTATTATTTACTGACATTAAAAATGGTCAAAATGAGTCATCTCCTGGCTTTGAAATATACCAGCCTGTAATTGTGCATTAACTTTTGTGCCTCTAGAGTGAAAATAATTCAAAATTTTTTTTTTTTACTAGAAAATGAGGAATTTTATTGAGGTTTATTATACCAAATATTAATGAGGTTTATTATACCAAATATTAAAATTTTTTTCGCAAAATATATGTTAATATGTTGTAAACAAGTTAGACAAAAAAGGTGAAAAAAAAAGGCTATCATATATACACTTCATTTTTTATAAGCAGTCAAAACAGACAAGGTCAAGTTGACTCAGCGCTCCTAATTTGTATAGGAATTCAGACGAGGTCTGCAGGAGGGTTAAGTTATGCAATATCGACCCATTCAGAGCCGATCGGCCCTATACGCAAGTTGCGTAGGGCCCCGCAAATTACGCAAGGCCCCGCCCCCCTGCCTCGTTTTACAGCGTGTGTTAATGTTTACTGTGTAGCATGGGCGAGGCTAAAAAGGAGCTCAGCACCCCTAAAATTTTTATTAATATTTTAGTCCAGCAGGTCACCGCCGCTGTTGAGTAGCACAGGACCTGAGTGACTCGTCCATAGTCATAAACGGAGAGAAGTAGCGCCGGTTACAATGTTCTTCCGCAAGACGCATGCAGTTCTGTTTATTAACTGCTAGAGCATGAAACAAAAACAGCAGCGCGACAAATAAACAGCGTACCTGTGTAGTGTGTACGTGTGTCTCTGTTGGTAAAGTTTATCGTTAATTTGATACTCATTTTAACAATCGGGAGTCATGTAAACATGACGTCACGTGCGTCTTTTGGAAACATGGAAGCCCTGGCGTTTGGACCAGAGTGAAAATAAACTACATATCACTGTATATCACCAGTACGTGTGAAAACACACTCACTTTGCTGTATTTATTCATTCCTCACACACAGAGGATTTAACCTGAACCAGGCTTAACTCCTGAACTCCTAGCATTACACACACACTCTCTCTCTCTCTCTCTCTCTCTCTCTCTCTCTGTGTGTGTGGCCTGCCAGTGCGCAACGGACAAGAAAAAAGACAGAATCAGGTGAGAGACTAGGGACAGTCCATAATGATCTTGTGAAAGGAATTTGTCATTTAATAAAAAGTTAAAAGCCCAATAATAATAATAATAATAATAATAATAATAATAATAATAAAGACATTTAAAATGACACGCCTCGGTGTGCTTTTTGATCATAACCTTAGCTTCAGCACCCCTGAAAAGGAGCTCAGCACCCCTTTAGTCTCTCAAGGTTACAACAACGTTAATGCAATATGGAAACCAATGGATTTACATTGGAATGGGCATAATGCCAGGTCTATATGAATGCACATTCCTCAGTAAATAATAACCATCAGGGATCAAGTATTGCTCTAATGCATACTATAAAACACAGTGATACTGTATGGCAAGCATTTTAGCTTTTATACATTCACATGATATGGATTTTTGATATCAATTCAGTTTTCAATACTTAAAATGTAAATATTAAGAGTGTGATTTCTAGTAGTAACCATATTTTTTATATCAGGAATTACATTTTACACTAGTAAAAACGTAATTGCTGATATCTACTATTGAATATTCACTAGTTGAATATTGCAAGAGCCAAGTCATATTATAAATAGTATTTTATATTTGAAAATGGATAAAGAGGAATCTGAGGGAGGCAGTTTAAGTGGGGCCTAATGCAGCTTATAAAATGAATAATAGTAGTTAAATAAACCTTACAGGTGCTATGCTAAAATTTGTTAGTAGAGGAGATGCTGTCAAGTGTGAATGTGTGACAAATGGTTTACATGGCTCACGGGTCAGGTAGGAGGGCCCCTTAGCAGAATTTTGCTTAGGGCCCCAGGGAGGTCAGGATCGGCTCTGGACCCATTTTTTATAAGTTATAAACATTCATCTGAAATACCCTTTAAGTTATGCAGTAAATAGCATTTAAACAAAGTAACTGCAAGAAAAAGCTTGTGCTTTGTATTAACCATTTTTTGATTACGTAAAACTTTCCACTTATTGCTGTAAATTTAAGTTGGTTATATCAACATATGTCAAATTAAGTTATGCAATATCGACCCATTTTTTTTTATAAGTTATAGGGTATTTCAGATGAATGTTTAAGTTATGCAGTAAATAGCATTTAACACTAGATTTACTGACTTTTTTATTTTCTGGTGCAGGTCCCAAGGTGTGATTCCCCCGTTGAGATTTTCACAGTTCTTCGGCTCGATTCTCCTCCTGCTTTTGTTGTGCAAACACACCCATCACCCATGAGGCCTGGCACATTTGCATTTGTTCACTCAGAGTAGCTCAGATCCAAAGCAGGCCAAACCTCTGTGTGTGACATGGAAACCTTCAGAAATGTCTGCCGTCTATACAAAATAGTCTGTTTTATTTATAAAAAATTGTGTGAAAAAAGAATGAAAAGTTGCTAATACAATGACAACTTGTGCAGACCTGGGGTCTATTTGACTCATCTGGAAAGTTTAATGTGTCATAACTTGGGTTTCCTTCCACATATTTGCCTGAAATTTACCAGGATTGTTCCAAATTATGAACTTTGCAAGTAAAATTAATTTTGTCTATTTTCGTTGGCAATGAACATACAGACACAAAAATGCACACATAAAATGCACACACACGCGCACACACACAGTCAAACACTGTTCAAAGCATTGGGCATTGCATTTCAGTTGGCCTCAAGACAGAACAAAAGCTATACATTTGTAAACATTTCACACACACATGCACACGTGCAAGCACGCACACACACACACACACACACACACACACACACACAAATTGGGCATTGCATTTCATTAGGCCTCCAGAAAAAAAAAGCTACACTTGTAAATATTTCACACTTTTGATATGCCTTTGCCTAGCAGAAGGCAAAATATGAAATGATGCTATACACACACACACAGACAAATTTGCTGCGATCTCTGACATCTGGACACGCTTCAACAAATTTGAAATGTGAAAGTTCTATTTAAAATAAAACAGACTTGTGTATCCATATATTGTGAATGTGTTTCTTTTGTATGAATACGGCAGACATTTCTGAAGGTTTCCATGTCACACACAAAGACTCTGTGGGTCCAGCTTGCGCAGTGAAGCTCAAGCGATTTGCTACTGCACTGGGCATTCCAATGTCCTCCTCTTCCCACACAGTGCTGTCTTTTGCCGTCTGGCTCAGACAGGGCTTCCCAGTACCACGGTGCATCTTCCGTGGAGGCATGTTGGGTTCTTGTTCCATCTCAAAATTCACTTTTGGTGTTATAATTCAGTGATGGCCAATGAAAATGAAATGACATAATTTTATTCTGTATGTGTACGAACATGGGGGGCACAGTGGCTTAGTGGTTAGCACGTTCGCCTCACACCTCCAGGGTCGGGGTTCGATTCCCGCCTCCACCTTGTGTGTGTGGAATTTGCATGTTCTCCCCGTGCCTCGGGGGTTTCCTCCAGGTACTCCGGTTTCCTCCCCCGGTCCAAAGACATGCATGGTAGGTTGATTGGCATCTCTGGAAAATTGTCCCTAGTGTGTGATTGCGTGAGTGAATGAGAGTGTGTGTGTGTGCCCTGCGATGGGTTGGCACTCTGTCCAGGGTGTATCCTGCCTTGATGCCCAATGACGCCTGAGATAGGCACAGGCTCCCCGTGACCCGAGGTAGTTCGGATAAGCGGTAGAAAATGAATGAATGAATGAATGTGTACGAACATGTCAAAAGCCATGGACCATGGACTTCACTCAGTTTATGACATTTGTGTACAAACATACATTGGAGACTGAAGTGTTAGCAAGTTTTCATTTTATTCATGTCATTGAATAAATAATACCAACTATTCATAAATTCATATTCATATATATTCATATAGTCATAAATAAAACCAACTATTTTGTATAGACGGCAGGCATTTCTGAAGGTTTCTATGTCACAGACAGAGGTTTGGCCTGCCTTGGATCTGAGCTACTCTGAGTGAACAAATGCAAATGTTCCAGGCCTCATGGGTGATGGGGAATAACTGTGAAAATCTCAACAGGGGGTAATCACACCTTGGGACCTGCATCAGAAAATAAAAAAGTCAGTAAATCTAGTGTTAAACAGTAACTGCAATCACCCCACAACATGGTGAAAACAGGAAAAACCGGTTTTCTTTTGAATCCCTGTATTGGGGGTTGTGTCAGTGATCTATCAAGGCTAAATGTTATGAAGCAGCTAAAATAAAGACTGTGGGGAGACATAAATAATGCATATTTTACTTTTTATAAATAATGCATAATTATTTTTTTAATAATTCATATTTTATTTTACGTGTACACATGGACATGAGGGTGATGCCGTTTTTTTTTTTTTTTTTTTAATAAATGAATATGTTACGAGTGTAGGGCAGGGGCGGTTCTAGGATTTCATCTTTAGGGGGTTTTAGCCCTCAGAGAGAATTTAAAAGAAGAGTTTTATATTATATATTATATGACAACTCTGGTAATAAGAATAGTGAAATTTCACTGCTTTTGGTTGCCGTCTTTGTGTCTTTCCGCCGATTAACGTTATAGCTAAACGCCTCCAGCTCTGACTGCGCGTGCACGCTGCACGTACCTGTGCTTCTCCGTTCAAATAAAGCAGACAGCTGAAGACGCACATTTGAAAGATTACAACGCAAAGTAAAAAAATCGCTCTTGGATCAAACTGATATCATTTTCTTTCCCATCGAACGACACGTCCTGCATTTTAACGCAATATTTATTGTTTATTTATGAAAGTAAAAATTATCCTTATAGTTTTAGGGCGGCTGAGATCACACACAGGGGGGCTGAAGCCACCCTAAAAAAGGTCTAGAACCGCCCCTGGTGTAGGGGCATCTGTATTCGGCCTGAACGTAATGAAACAGGCGTATTGTTTACATGTATTTGACTGCATGCAGCACTGCGCAGACAAATCAATCTATGACATCAAAGTTCCGCGAGAGCCATTCAAAAGCTTATCACTCTCGCGTTACATTGATCTCATGTGTCAATCCATCTGCGCCGCGCAGGTTGCTAATATCTCTATTGTGATATGCCTCAATGGCAAATAATCAGACAAAAATGCTAAATTAGTACATAACTACATATGAACAACCTCTATATTGCGATATGCTCAGTGCAAATAATCAGACTAAAAGTCATGTGTTAAACAGTGTTTATTGTTTAGAGAACATGAACTGGAGCTTATTTTTAATAAAAATATTACAAAATACCTCAGCATCACATATTGTATTTAGAGAACATTGTATTTTATAAAATATATAAATAATGACTTAAACACGATATAGAAAACTAAAAGAGATATTTATTGACTGATAACACTTTACAGATCTTACAACACACACTGAAAAAAATTATTCATTCAATTTACTAAATTTATTTAAGGTAAGTGGTCGCAATCAATTTATTTTAGCTACATTTAAACAAAAAAATTATAAAAAACATTTAACAAATTTTTTTGTTTAAATGTAGCTTAATTAAATTAAATAAATTATCTTATAATTCATATATAATAAGAATAACAATATGATACATTTATATTGCGCTCAAAATGCTTTAGATATGGAATGAGGGATTTCATTCAGGATGAGCTGTTTGCCATATCCTCTACTACACCATAATATATAAAAAACAAACACTAATTACACCAAATAACACTCTTTATTCAGATTTAAAAGCGATTTGGAAATACAAAACAATTTGCTGCAATACTGATAAACTATCGCTAACAACCCCATCAACAATGATGTTTAAAATCAACAAACCAACAGAAGCATTTTTTCCGTAACACACCGCACGTCGCCTGAGGAAATCCAAAGTTGCATCGAGCGGTACCACAAAGCCAGCCGTGACAGAGGAGATAGTCGCAGATGTGACTGTTTATGTAACCGGCAAAAGAAAATAACACATATTGTCGACTCGTCAGCCTACATGAAACACGACTGCCCTCTACAGGTTTTGTATTTCCTGCGCTGAACAATTTGACCCCCCTTTGTTAGAGTCTCGCAAATTGCCGGGAGTCTGCGCGGCATTCTTATCTCCGAGGCGGGCTTTTTAAAAGGCCACATCTGTACAACAAATTAATTTATACAGGCTTCATTCTGTGACACTCGAGTTAATAAATTAATAAAAATAGATTTGTGTACAATGTCACTGTAAGGAGGCGTCATAAGGCTGAGGATCCATTTGCAGCGTTTTTAATTAAATCACAGATTAGTCAGACAAGCTTAGTCAGAGCCGGCAAACACGGATATCAGAGGGCAGACAGAAAACGGCAACGATAAACAGGCAGAAGGTCGGGGCAAGCAGCAAACAATCAGAAAGGTCAATAATCAGAAACAGAGTCGAAATCGGAAGATCAGAAATACAGAAACACTCAGAATGACTGTCGGAACAAATCGAGACTTCGCACCGGTGTGGAGTTCAAGTGCAGCTTAAGTAGAGAGAGGTAATGAGGAACAGTGTAATCAGTGTGGGTGATGGATGCTGGGGAGTGTAGTCCGGAAGAGAGTTAATACTCCGGAGACGCTTCTCTGCACTGGTGTTCAGGCGTTGTGTGCGGTGTGCTGACTGTGACAGAGCCTCCCCCGCGAGCGGCTCCCAACGCGAGGGCACTTGCGACGCCGGGGTCGTCCTCGAGAACGGGAAGCCAGCTTGTCAGGATGCTGCTGATGGAAGTCGGTGGAGAGCGAGGGGTCCAGGATGTCCCCCGCTTTCACCCACGGTGTTTTTCTGGACCGTATCCCTCCCAATCGATCAGGTACTCCAGGCGACCCCCCGGCATCTGGAGTGTAGTAGTTCGCCTCCTCGCCGTTGATTAGCAGTGGCTGTAGTTTTCGGCTGGGCAGGCTGAGACGGATGTCACGGGTCGACAGCCAAACCCACTGGCCGGGTTGATACTCGGGATGTTCCCTGCGGTGCTTGTCAGCCTGGGTCTTCTGTCTCCGGATGGCCCTCGGCAGTTGTTGATGGGCCGTGCCCCAGGTCTCCTTACTCCGGCGAAACCAATTGTCGACGGCCGGCAGGTCGGTGGGCGTGTCGGACCACGGGAATAAGAGAGGTTGGTAGCCCAGGACGCATTGAAAGGGAGTTAGGCCGGTGGTGGGTTTGATTAGGGAGTTATGGGCATACTCTGCCCACATCAGGTATTTGCTCCATTCGGTTTGGTTGTGTTGGCAATACAAACGTCTGCTCCGTCTGCCCGTTGGACTGTGGATGGTACCCTGAGGTGAGGCTGATGTTGATGTTCAGCCGCTTGAAGAAAGCCGTCCAGACCCCATGTCTTCGGGCAGATCATAGGAGCGGAAAACACAATTGCACAGTGTTTCTGCCGTCTCGAAGGCCGTGGGGAGCTTGGTTAGGGGGATCAGGCGACAGGCCTTTGAGAATCGGTCGCTGATGGTTAGAATGACCATATGGTTATTAGATCAGGGCAGGTCGGTGATGAAGTCTAGTGCAATGTGAGACCAGGGTCGTTGTGGAACGGGCAGAGGCTGTAACAAGCCCACGGGGCATTTACATTTACAGCATTTGGCAGACGCCCTTATCCAGAGCGACGTACATAAGTGCTTAAATCTCTAACATTGAATACATTAATGCTGGATCACTAAGTTACATACTTAAGATACCATGAGTTTAAAACATTTGTTCAGAGTTACAATGAAAAAGTGTCAAAGGTTATTTATTTATTTATTTATTTATTTTTTAAAAAAATGCAAAAGATAAGGAAAGAAGTGCTAGTTGAAGTGTTTCCTGAATAAGTAGGTCTTCAACCGCCGCTTGAAAATAGCCAGTGACTCAGCTGTCCGGACCTCTAGGGGAAGTTCATTCCACCACCTTGGTGCCAGTACAGAGAAGAGTCTTGTAGTATACTTGCCTCTTACCCTGAGAGATGGTGGAACCAGTCGAGCAGTGCTGGTAGATCGGAGGGTGCGGGGTGCAGTGCGAGGAGTGATGAGGTCTTTGAGGTAAGAGGGAGCTGGTCCATTTTTGACTTTGTAGGCCAGCATCAGTGTTTTGAATCTGCTGTGTGCAGCTACCGGAAGCCAGTGGAGGGATCGCAGCAGCGGGGTGGTATGCGAGAACTTTGGCAGGTTGAAAACAAGCCGTGCGGCTGCATTTTGGATCATTTGCAGAGGACGGATTGCGTTCATAGGTAGACCTGCCAGCAGTGCATTGCAGTAATCCAGTCTAGAAATGACAAGAGACTGAACAAGTTCCTGAGCTGCCTGTGTGGACAGAAATGGCCGAATCCTTCTAATGTTGTAGAGCAGAAATCGACATGAGCGAGTCACATTAGCAACATGAGAGGAAAAAGACAGTTGATTGTCCATGGTTACCCCAAGGTTGCGAGCTGTGGCTGAAGGGGAGATCAGATCGTTGTGCAAGGATATAGCAAGATCATGACCTGGGGATGAATCACCTGGGATGAACAGCAGTTCAGTTTTGCTAGGATTGAGCTTTAACTGATGAGCAGTCATCCATGATGAAATTTCTGCCAGACATGCTGAGATCCGGTCAGAAGCTGTGTTATCTGAGGGTGGGAAAGAGAAGATAAGTTGTGTATCATCAGCATAGCAGTGGTAACAGAACCCATGTGAGGAAATAACTTCACCAAGAGAGTGAGTATACAGGGAGAAAAGAAGAGGACCAAGCACTGAGCCCTGTGGGACACCAGTGGAGGGTCTGCATGGAGCAGATGTCACTCCCCTCCATGTTACCTGATATGAGCGTCCTTCCAGGTAGGAAGCGAACCATTCCCAAGCTGATCCGCAAATCCCAAGACTCCTGAGGGTGGACAAGAGAGTCTTGTGGTTGACTGTATCAAATGCTGCTGAAAGGTCAAGGAGGATAAGGACGGATGACAGTTTGGCTGATCTAGCAGCATGTAGTTTCTCAGAGACATCCAAAAGGGCTGTCTCTGTGGAATGAGCTGCTTTAAAGCCAGACTGGTTGGGGTCTTGGAGGTTGTTCTGTGAGAGATAGACAGACAGTTGATTATAGACAATGCGTTCGAGAATTTTTGAAAGAAATGAGAGAAGTGATACCGGTCTATAGTTACTGATGTCTGATGGATCCAGAGCAGGTTTCTTTAGGATGGGAATAACCATTGCTCTCTTGAAAGTAGTTGGTACCTGACCAGATGCTATGGATCTATTGACGATAGTGGAAATGAAGGGCAGAAGGTCTTGCGAGATGGTCTGGAGCATAGTGGAAGGGAGTGGAGCATATGGGCAGGTGGTAGGATTGCAAGACTGGATGAGCTGTAAAATCTCTTCTGCTGCTACAGTTGAGAAATGCGACAACAAAGGTGTAGGGGAATCCATACTCTGAGATGTAAGTGCAGTCGGGGCTGAAGCGAAGGTCCGGCAGATTTCCTCAATCTTCTCCTGTTAGAAAGAAGCAAAGTCTTCTGCAGTCAGGGAGGATGAAGAAGGTGGAGCCGGGGCGTTGAGCAGTAGCTGGAGAAGAACGGGTGAAAACCAGGTCCAGGACATTGCCTCCTTTGTGTGTGGGGATGTAGCTGTTGAGTGTGAGGGTGAATGATTCGAGAAGAGACAGGAGGGAAGAAGAATGTAGCTTGTCAGAGGAGAGGTTGAAGTCACCAAGCAGCATCAGAGGGGAGCTATCGGAAGGGAAAACACTAAGCAGTGTGTCCATTTCTTCCAAGAAGTCACCTAGGGGACCAGGAGGGTGGTAAACAACAATGATAACAAGGTTGATTGGAGAGGTAACTGAAATGGCATGGAATTCAAAAGAGGAGATGGTTAAATGTGACAAGAGGAGAGGTGTAAAGCACCATTTCTTTGACAGCAATACACCTGTACCACCACCCCTGCCTGTTTCTCGTGGTGAGTGAGAGAAAGCATAGGCAGAGGATAAAGCAGCTGGTGTAGCAGTGTTCTGTGGGGATATCCAGGTCTCTGTTAGCGCAAGAAAATCAAAGGAGTAATGGGAAGTTAAAGCAGAGATAAAATCAGCTTTTTTCACAGCAGACTGGCAATTCCAGAGCCCACCTACCACCACTGTTTGAGACTTACACAACAGAGGAGGGTAGATGAGGTTACTGGGATTGTGACCTCTGCTCTGTGGACGAGAGCTTCTGCGAGAGTAGGAATTGAGTACAGAGATGGGTTTAAGGCACATATTTGCAGTCAGAGTGAGAGTTAAGGTATGGTAGAATATATCAAAACAGTACTAGACACTAATGTTACAATGAGAGAGAGAGATACTTACAAACCACGCTAGTGTCTGTAGCGGAGAACCTTCAATTTAAATAGGTAAGCCCTGCCCACAATTCACACCTTAAGGTAGACTGAAACTACTCCTGATTAATCAGCTGAGAGAACAACAAAGACCAACACTATAAAATCAACAATGGTATAGAATATAACAATTCAAATCACACTACTCTAGAACAAAGTGAATTAATTAGATAGTACACAAAAGTCAGGAACCTACTTTACCAGAAGACAATATATTCAAATGAAGAGAGTTAAAGCACACATTGATGAGAGGCATTGATGAGAGGCTTTAGAGGTGTGGCACACCGAGCAGCTTCGGATGAACTCGCATGTGTCCAAGGCCAGCGATTGCCACCAGAACTGGTTTTGGACCAGGTGGGTTGTTCCTGCAACGGAGGCCGGGCTGGTTATTCGCCTGTTAGGTGGTATGGTTGGGCAGGTAGATAGTCTGTGTCCGGGGTTTCCCCGCAGTAGAGGCAGAGCCGTTGGCGGACGCGGTGCACTCGCTCTTCGGGTGTGAGGTGCATGAAGTCAATTTGCATAGGTTTGGGGTTCTTGGGGCACGCAGTGCATGCGGCAGCGCACGCGGGGGCTTGACGGGAGCGCATCAAGTTGTCAAGTTGGATGGAGAGATCCACAAACTCGGCTAGGCTCCTCCCCTCATCTCGGCAGGCGAGTTTGGCTTGTAGATCCGGATTCAAGCCCTTGCGGTATAGTAGTCTCAGGGGTCGTTCCTCCCAGCCTGTCTCCACAGCGAGAGTGCTAAAGGCCAGCATGTATTCGGCAGCGGTACGATTGCCCTGTCAGATGGCCAATAAGCACTCCGCGCTCTCTCCTGTAGCGGAGTGGTCGAAGACCGTGCGAAACTGCGCAATGAAATTCTCAAATGTGGGGAAGGTGTTTTTTCTCCACACTGCGGAGGCCCAGTCCAGCACCTTGTTGGTGAGTAGCGAGCATATGAAGGCGACGCGGCTAGCCTCGGTCGGGTACAAAGCTGGTTGCTGCACCACGAAGAGAGAGCATTGCATGAGGAAGCCCCTGCACTGTCCGGGATCCCCGTTAAACTTCTCTGGGAAGGCTAGTCTGGGGCTGGTGGCTGCAGGAGTGGTGTACGTGGTGGCTGGGGGAGCCATCGCCGGCGGCTGAGGGCTCGGTGCTCCGGTGGCTCCTTGCAAGCTCTGCAATGCTGCCGCGATGTGGTGAGCACGTCAGCTGCTGGTGATGACCGGCGAGCTGCTGCGCTTGACCCGTGAGATGGGTTGCGAGCTGGATGATAACTGCTGGATCTTCCGGTGGCGATGTCTTCTGTAATGAGGCGTCATAAGGCTGAGGATCTATTTGCAGAGTTTTTAATGAAATCACACACGAAGTCAGACAAGCAGAGTGAGAGCAGCTAAACACGGATATCAGAGGGCAGACAGAAAATGGCAACGATAAACAGGCAGGAGGTCGGGGCAGGCAGCAAACAATCAGAAAGGTCAATAATCAGAAACAGAGTCGAAATCGGAATATCAGAAATACAGAAACGCTAAGAATGACTGTCGGAACAAATCGAGACTTCGCACCAGTGTGGAGTTCAAGTGCAGCTTAAGTAGAGAGAGGTAATGAGGAACAGGTGGTGGTGTAATCAGTGTGGGTGATGGATGCTGGGGAGTGTAGTCCGGAAGAGAGTTACTGTAATACTCCGGAGACGCTTCTCTGCGCTAGTGTTCAGGCGCTGTGTGTGGTGCGCTGACCGTGACAGTCACACATCTTAATGTCTAAAACTGAAGGTATTTATTTTGCACAATATTTGTAATATTCTGAAATAAAATTCTAATTAATTTTGTTTTTTCAGGTTAATGGACAATAATATCAGAGAGGAAGGATACACTGTTCTGTCTGAAGCTCTGAAATCATCTCACCTGATAGAGCTGGATCTCAGAGGGAACGGCCCTGGAGCATCAGGAGTGAAGCTGCTCACTGATTTACTACAGGATCCAGACTGTAAACTGAACACACTGAGGTTTATTTTATTACATCATTAAGAGAAAAATTTATAATATACATATCAGGACTACTTGTTAAATATGTTCCATATGTTATATCTGATGGTCATATTAGACGTCTTCTTCTCTAGCACTAAACTTTAACTTAAGACAATTTTAGAAACTGTGGCTATATTTCTAATAGTTTCTTATGTTTTCCTCTTGTATAAAATCTTTCTTTCTCTCTCTTTAGGTTATTGAAAAGTTCTGCTGCACAGGAAGTTTGTGATTTTCTTTCTAGAGTTCTGGGTGTGAACCCCTTACTGCAGAGAGAACTCAATGTGAGTGAGAAAATATCTGGAGACTCGCAGGTGAAGCAGCTCTCTGCTCTTCTGGAGGATTCACACTGCAGACCAGAGAGACTCAAGTTAGTATTGATCACTTATTTATACTTAAACACTAGTGTATTCCTTTTGGAATGTAATAACTGTATATAATGTCATTAATGAAATATTTTAGTCTACTTTTAAACTGTATATTATACATTAAACAATATAAAACTACATTTAAACAGAAGTCTTGTCTTCCTTGTTGTCTCTGTATCCAGAGTAAATAACTGCAGGATGACAAATGAAGGTTGTGCTGCTCTGGTATCAGCTCTGGGTTTAAACCCCTCACACCTGAGAGAGCTGGAGCTGAGTGGGAATAAACTGGGAGGATCAGGAATGAAGGAGCTCTGTGATGTGCTGAAGAATCAACAACTCAAACTGCTGAAACTGGGGTAAAGGCATCATTTAAAATAAAATCTATAATGTCAGAAAGAGCAGAGATCTTTAAGAAGACTTTTAGAAGATGTTCTGGTGAAATATGTCATGTTACAGTTTGTAATGACCAGATATATGTATTTTAATGCCATTTATACAAACTCTATTTAATAGCCTACAACCACCAGCTGGATTAATCTTTGAATATGAACTTGAATTATTATTAAAAGTAACAGAAATCCGTCTGTTATGTGTAATCTTATAAACACTGGACAGAACCTGGCAGTTAATCTACAGATAATAAAATCCTACAGGTAAATGAAGTTTACAGTAACAGATTAATGTACAGTATGGACCTGTGAGATGATTACATACTACAGAAGGAATTACAGATATCACCAGCAAGAATTCTTAAAGACACAGTGAGGTATAAATGCCCCTTTTTTACCAAGGCAGTTTGAGTGCTGGTTCAGAGCCTACTGTAAGTCAGTAAATCAGTACTTTTTTTTTCAACACCCAAAGCACCGGCTCTGAACCAGGAAAAGGGGTTCTTAAGTATCGCCAAAACATTGCTGGTCTAGACTTGAGAACCGCTTGCGTCAGGGGCGGGGCTACCGTGACCACCAAGACAAAAGAGAATGTCATTAGCGCCATTTTTAAAATCATTTTAAATCAGGATTTGCCACATTTGGATGCCGATGATGTCAATGTAGGTTCGCAAATCCTTGAGAATTAACAGTAAAGCAACATCTGCCACTGTTAATGTTGTGTTTGCAGAGTAGAGACAGATACAGAAGAACAGGGGTCTCATTTATAAATCTGTGCGTAGGATCCCTACTAAAAGTTTACGTATGCCCAAAAGCCAAAAATGGCGTATGCCAAAAAAATTCCGATTTATAAAACCGTGCGTACAGATCACCCACAGATGTGCGTACGTGAACCAGCCTCAAATCCCGCCCTGTACACGCCCATTTTTAACCATAAATAGTCAATGCAAATCACTGCGCAGGCACGAGAGTGGACCTCGTTATAATGAGTTTCCTCTGCGTGTTTGAAAATGGGGTGAGGAGCCAGCGTCTCAGGGGTAGCCACTGTCGCCTGCAGGTTATAATTATATTAAAAGCAACATTGTTATAATTATATTAAAAACAAAATTGTTACAGTTTCTACTTTTTAATATTGTTAAACTCACCAAGAAGCCAGCCATCACGTACTGCGCGTGCATTTAGTCTGTTCCCTACACTGCTATGTGTCAAGATAAAGGAATCATGTGTTCAACCAGGCCAGCGTGCCACAATGTTTGTGAGGGTCATGTTGGAGTCACATATGATTTGCACATTAATAGAATGCACATGCTTTCTATTAACATAAGCAAATTCATTTTCAGATGTGAACTTATAGCAACATGAGCGCAGTCAATTGCGCCGATTACATTTGCGAAACCAGACATTGCTGCAAATTGCATTTTAATTTCGGCCTGTTCTCACACAGTGTAGGGGAACCTGATGTATCGACTACCCATATTAAGTATACCATTCAAAACGACAGATATTATGGCACTCAGGGACGGCTGTGATATACCAGACCTATAGGGTGAGATGATAGATTTGAAATGATTTGAGATGATAGAAAAAGGACTTAGACACAAAGTTGAGGATTATTTATAGTTTTTTTTATATAAATAATTTACCTGTCTGCCAATTCCCGCTGGAAACAGCCGGTTGCCAAGAACCCCAGAGTGGTGATGACTTGTATTTGGACTGGGATGGCATGGTTCCAGCGTGTTGCCCTCTCTAATACTGGACCCAATTCAGCACATAGATCTAAGATCACAGCTCTAGGGAATCTAAACCGGCTTATTAGCCAGTCATCATAATGGGCCAGGATATCATCATGGTCCCTGAAAACTCGTTCTCTCCTTATTCTGCCATTGGCGTAATCCTCCAGCAGTGCCATCATAAAGCATTACATTCCCGGGTCACCGGAGGATTTATATGTTTCTAGCAGTTAGACTGATTGTTATCACCTTGACAAAATCACAATTAATTTGTGGGCGAAAATTTAAGATGAAAATGTTATAGTGAACACATACTTCTTCATGACGGTTTCGTAATGAACACCGTAATAGTTAGGACCGATGATGAGTAGCGATGATGAGTGATGATTGTGCTTCATGACTGTATTTGCAGACTTTGACATTTTATGATATATGTACATTAAGGAAAATATTTCGTTTTTACACTGTGTTCTGCAGTTCTCTAATAAAAGGGTATTTCATGCTATTCTGTATCACATGTAGTCGCACCGTCTCCTCCTGCGCTCCCGTTGTGGACAATGTGACTGTAAGGCAGCGCTGATTATTCATTCATTCATTCATTCATTCATCTTCTACCACTTATCCAAACTACTCGGGTCACGGGGAGCCTGTGCCTATCCTCAGGCGTCATTGGGCATCAAGGCAGGATACACCCTGGACGGAGTAGCGCTGATTATTATTATTATTATTTTATTTTTAATACATTTTGAATTACGTTTGGATTTTACTAGATGTATATCGCCTAAAACAATCGGCACAAATAACACTGTTGGATTTAATCTTCATGATAATGTGGAAATAACGTAAGAAATGGAGTGAAAATTAAATGTCATTAATTCTTATAATCGTTCTTCTCACATGTATTTTCTACAATCTAACTTCAGTTCACGACCTCACCATCTGTGTCGCCAATTCCCTTTGTCTCCAGAATGTGTGTACGCACGTCTCAAAGTTTGCTTAAAGGTGCGCACATTTTCCCGTCAAGTTTGTTTTTTATAGATCACAACCTTTGCGCGAAAACTGGCGTACGTACGTTTCCAGCCCCGTTTTGTGCGTACGCACGCTTTATAAATGAGACCCCAGAACAGGAGCCTGATAAGGAAACTTCACAAATTTTAAGTAGATTAAAGTAAATTAAATACAGAAAAATTATACTGTAATTAGACAAAGTTACCTGCTTAGTCTCTCTCTCTCTCTCTCTCTCTCTCTCTCTCTCTCTCTCTGTAGGTTGTATAAATGCAGTCTCACTGAAGATGACTGTACTGCTGTTGTATCAGCTCTGAGAACAAACCCCTCACACCTCAAGGAGCTGGACCTGAGTGACAATACAATTGGAGACACAGGAGTGAAGCAGCTCTGTGATCTACTGAAGACCTCAAACTGCAGTCTGGAGAAACTGAAGTAAATTATTTTTAGTCTTTATTGAGCAAAAAAGGAATGAGGGATGAAATGAACTTTCTATAACAGGTTCTAAATTTACAATAGAAGAAAAGACATTTTGAATTAAAATTGATTATCTGAAATTAGTTACTATTTTTAATAAGAAAGTAAAAAATAGTTCATCTAAATCCTTTAATTATAAACAGGTAACACCTGTAGATTAATTAATCTAATTACATGAATCTCCTGTGAAATGTGACCTGTGCTTCTCTTAAATAATGGTTCTAACTGTTGTCTACTGGCCTGTACTGAGATTATTATTAATTACAAAGCCTTCAGTGATGCTCTGTCACTGTCATGTCACTGTCTCACTGTGAAATGTCCTTTATTAATATTTTCTTTCAGAATAAATAACTGTAATCTCACACAAACACAATGTGGTGATCTGGCTAAAGCTCTGGAATCAAACTCCTCATCACCTCTGAAAGAGCTGGAGCTCAGATGGAACAACAGTGTGTCAGATTGGAACATTTTTAGTTATTTTCTAGGGAATCCAAACTCTAAGTTGATTTTGAGGTGAGTTTCTGATTTACATTAATGTATTTTTTTTAGAACACGATATATTTGACAGCGTAATATATTTTATTCCTTATGCTTCCACCAATAAGTGGTGAAGGTGTTAAGTTTGCATGTTTTTCTTCGGTCCAAGATTCTCATTATGGTATCATCATAACCAGCAGTTTTTCCTCAGTAGCTTTCTTCATGTATAAATGTTATTTTAAGGATTTTTCTGGTATAACAATTAGTAAGAACACAAAGTAGACTTACTGATAGCAGAGACATCCTCATCTTTGCCAATTTGTTAAAGTTTTGTAAACTTAGTAATTTAGCATAAACTAAACCCATGATGAGAGCTGGTAGTCGGAACTTTCTGAATCTGATCCCTGCAAATAAAATAGAAAAACCCTTCAGAAAACAGTTTAACAAGAGACAGAGATGAACCATGGATAAAAAATACACAGCTCAGAAAAGCATTTAATAGGTTCTGAGCTGCAAAACTAGAAAGTTAGCTAAATAAAGTCATTTCCATATTGTTACATTTACATTCCATTTATTCCATTATTAATGCTGAGGCATCAGAATAATTGTCTGTGCTGGTTCACATCATTTAACATCAGCATCTTGTGGGGACAAACATCCAGAGGTCTGTTATCAGTATCATCATGAAAGGTGTTTTCTCTCCTCAGAATTTTGAGTCCTGAAGAGAAAGAGGTCTGTGATTATCTGACTAAAGTTCTGGGTACAAACCCCTTACTGCAGAGAGAACTGGATCTGAGTGGGAAAAAATCAGGAGACTCTGAAGTGAAGCAGCTCTCTGTTCTACTGAAGGATCCACAGTGTAGGACTGAGAAACTCAGGTGTGTGGTCTGATTCCTCACCTGGTGTTTTTATTTGTGTTCACATTAAATCTATAAAGATATTCCACTGTACACATGATCACTCTATTGTTTCTATACCTTGGAATCATTCTTGATGGTTGATCTTGTGGGTTGTTAAAGACATTTTCTCAGCTGTGTTCTCTGACTGCAGGCTGAATAAGAGCAGTGTTACAGACAGAGGCTTTACTGATCTGATATCAGCTCTTACTTCAAACCCTTCGCAACTGACAGAACTGGACCTGAGTGAGAACACACTGGGGAACTCAGGAGCGATTCAGATCTCTACTCTACTAAAGAAGTCATCCTGTAAACTACAGAAGCTTGTGTAAGACATTTAATAGTACAATTTACTATATGATATATAATAAATGATATTTTTACTTCTCTATAAGTGTATATATATGATGTAGGAATAAATAAGTCAGAAACTCATTCAGGGGTAAATTTCCCCAAAACACAGAATCTAATAATGAACATATTAACAAAGAACATGTGTTACCAGAGCCAGTGCCATTGGGGTACTAAAGACATTTTGACACATTACAACCCCAAAGAAAAAATTATTTTATTGGGTTTTTATGAAATAGACCAAACGAAAGTGGTATATAATTGTGAAGTGGAATGAAAATTATAAATGGTGTCCAAATGTTTTACAAATAAATATCTGAAAAGTGTGGTGTGCATTTGTATTCAGCTCCCTTTACTCTGATACCCCTAACTAAAATCCAGTGAACCCAACTGCCTTCAGAAGTCATCTAATTAGTAAATAGAGTCACCTGTGTGTGATTTATTCTCAGTATAAATACAGCTGTTCTGTGAAGCCCTCAGAAGTGTGTTAGAGAATATTAGTGAACAAACAGCATCATGAAGACCAAAGAACACACCAGACAGGTCAGGGATAAAGTTGTGGAGAAGTTTAAAGCAGGGTTAGGTTATAAATTAATATCCCAAGCCTTGAACATCTCACGGAGCATGATGTACAATCCATCACCCGGAAATGGAAAGAGTATGGCACAACTGCAAGCCTACCAAGACATGGCCGTCCACCTAAACTGACAGGAGAAGCCCATGGTAACTCTGGAGGAGCTGCAGAGATCCACAGCTCAGGTGGGAGAATCTGTCCACAGAAAAACTATTAGTCGTGAACTCCACAAATCTGGTCTTTATGGAATAGTGGCAAGAAGAAAGCCATTGTTGAAAGAAAGCGATAAGCTGTGGTGGACACAGCAAGCATGTGGTAGAAGGTGCGCTGGTCAGACGAGACCAAAATTGAACTTTTTTGCCAAAACTCAAAATGTTATGTGTGGCGGAAACCTAAAACTGCACATCACCCTGAACACACCTTGAACCCCACCGTGAAACATAATGGTGGCAGCATCATGTTGTTGGGATGCTTTTTTTCAGCAGGGACAGGGAAGCAGGTCAGAGTTGATTGGAAGATGGATGGAGCCAAATACAGGGTAATCTTAGATGAAAACCTGTTAGAGTCTGCAAAAGACCTGAGACCGGGGCGGAGGTTCACCTTCCAGCAAGACAATGACCCTAAACATACAGCCAGAGCTACAATGGAGTGGTTTAGATCAAGGCACATTCATGTGTTAGAACGGCCCAGTCAAAGTCCAGACCTAAATCCAATTGGGAATCTGTGGCGAGACTTCACAGACGCTCGCCATCCAATCTGACTGAGCTTGAGCTATTTTGCAAAGAAGAATGGGCAAAAATTTCACTCTATAGATGTGCAAAGCTGGTAGAGACAAACCCCAAAAGACTTGCAGCTGTAATTGCAGCGAAAGGTTGTTCTACAAAGTATTGACTCAGTGGGGCTAAATACAAATGCACACCACACTTTTCAGATATTTCTTTGTAAAAAAAAAAAAAAATTGGACACCATTTATCATTTTCCTTCCACTTCACAATTATGTGCCACTTTGTGTTAGTCTGTTTTTCTAGCTTTTTCAATCTTCATCGCTTCCAGCTCGAGCTGCCGTAACTTTATTTGTTTCTCGACCTCTAGCTCCATCCTGCGTATTTCTAATCGCATCTCAAACTCAGCCTGCCGCAATTGGGCTTCTAATTGTAACGGGGGTAGGTCGCGCACCTTCAGTCGCGCACCTTCTCTAGACCCAGTTGAGACGGGAGAGGACGGTTCAGAGAGTGGTAAGCTGGGCTTAGCTATAGCGCGTTCCTCGTTATCAGTCTCCTCATCAACAGCGTCCCCAGTTAGTAACAAAACATTTAACTCAGTCAACCCTTCTATTACTACATGCTTAATTTCTTCTTTACAAGCTTGTCTGTCAATAGAGATTTTATAATGTGCCGCAATCGCAAATAAGTCATCCTTCCTGCACTTATTTAGCTGTTCTATGGTGGGATATTTAATAAATGACTGTAAATCAAACTAAGCCATGTTTCGATTATTAATTCCCACACAGCACACACCAAAAAAAAACAACACAACACTAATGCCAGTACCCCTAGCGGTAAAGCGCAAACCTACAAATTAGGTTTACATTTTTGTTTGTGGTTGTAACGTGTCAAAATGTGAAAAGGTTCAGTGGGTACTGTATACTATAACACTCACCAGATATGCTGTTGTTTCTTTACAAATTGCTTGAGATGGACCAGGACTGGCTTGTCATTGTCAAGGTCTTCTGACAGTGATAATGAGCTGCTGCACTGGCTGGTTTGAGTGATTTCATGTGAAAGACATCCGTTATCCACAGTGTGCGGTTTAGTTCCAATGAGGGGGCATCAATAATGTAATTACTGTTACAGGTCTTGTCAGTTTTACATAATTTACAAATGAGTTCATGTACCACATGGGGTAAATAAAGAACATTCTCACAAACAAGGTAATAAGATAATTAGCATGATGATGGTGACTTTTTGCTCCTTCTCCAGACTTTCAGACTGTAATATAACAGAGAAAGGATACACTGATGTGGTTAAAGCTCTGAAGTCAAACCACTCATCACTCCTGATAGAGCTGGACCTCAGAGGGAACGACCCTGGAGCATCAGGAATAAAGGAGCTTAGGGATTTGATGAATGATAAAAAATGTAAACTGAAGACACTGAGGTGAGCGTTTTCACCAGTACATGTAAAATACAGCATTAATTCTGAGTTATTAGTAAAGTTTCATTGTTTGAACCACTGTGTAGCACGCTGTGATATTTTTGGTCACACTTTATTTTAACATTTTTTTGTAATAAAGAAACAAATTTAAAGTAAAAGATTATGCTGAAGTAATATTGCTAATGTTTAAAACTAGTTTTCCACCATGGACCAAACAATTACTGAGAACTAGCACCACATTGCTGTAAATATAATTAGTGTTAGTGTTTCTCTGTTCTTTCTCTCTACAGGGTGTTGAAAAGTCCTGAAGCACAGAAAGCTTCTGATCATCTGACTAAAGTTCTGGGTATAAACCCGATACTGCAGACGGATCTGAATCTGAGTGGGAAAATAAAAGGAGACTCAGAAGTAGAGCAGCTCTCTGTTTTACTGAAGGATCCACACTGCAGACCTGAAAGACTTCAGTAAGGAATTAAATTCTATATTAATCTGTAAACTACACCAGGTCACGTATGTAAACCGGTTTCCTGAGAATGGAATGAGATGCTGCTTCAAGGCTGACGCTGTGGGAATGCTTCTGTGAGGAAGTTGTGTCTGAAGCTCTGTGTGCACACACGGCAATTTTAGGGCTAGGGAAGGACACGTGACATGCCTTTCAGTCCATATAAGGGCATCTACGTCACATTACTCCAGCTTCTATTTGTCTGAAGGAAGCGCGAGAGGATGCCCAGAGCGTGGCCAGCGACACAGAGTCTTGTTCCCTTGTCAGGGAAACGGGTTAAGTGACGTGACGTATGTATCCTGGTGTAGTTCCCTTTTGAGGGAACTCAGCGCTGTGTCAGGACTGACACTATGGGAACGCCAATACCAACGCCACCACGCACCGGTCGATGACTGTGCCAGAGGCCGTGAGAGAGCACGAGCAGACTGGAAACAGACCATCAATAGCCCTGCAGGACCTGGGACCCTGGAGTGGGGTCCAAGTCCAGGTTATAGAACCTGATAAAGGTGTGCGGAGAGGACCAACTTGCCGCAGCACAAATATCTTCAAGCGGAACACCCCTGGCAAAGGCACTGGACAAGGCAATAACCCTTGTGGAGTGAGCCCTGATCTGAGAGGAGAGGCAAGACTGTGCACCTCATAGGCCTGAGTAATGGCCTCCACTACCCAGTGTGCCAGGCGCTGTTTGGAAACCGGATTACCTCTATTCCGACCACCAAAACAGACAAAAAGGGCGGAGGAGTTACGCCACGAGCTAAGTCCTCGACGCTCTTACTGGGCAAAACAAATGCAGCCTCTCCTGTTTTACCAACTCATGGGGTGGGGGACAGTAGGCCTTACTGGATGACTGGACAGCCTGCCATCCTGGGCACCTTAGGGACATATCCTGCCCTAAGGTGCAGAATAGCCTTGCACATGCCAGGGAAAAATTCTAGGCAGGCGGGGGCAATCAACAAGGCCTGTAAATCCCCCACTCTTTTGAGAGAGCCCAAAGCTAGGAGCAGAGCCAACTTCAGGGTCAGAAACTTCTAAGAGGCTGACTCCATGGGCTCAAAGGGGGCTTCCAGCAGCCCCTCCAGGACCACAGGGTTATAAGGGTTATGCGCCGTGGGCTTCGTAACGTTTCCTGCTGCCGACATGCGGCCGAGCACCCCCTGTGCCTAGGCAACAGAGAGGCCTCGGCCTAGCCAAATAGCTTTCACAGCTGACAAGATGGAAGCCACTCGAGCGGGGGACAGATGTGCACGCATCGTGGTGGAGTCCCAAACTACCCCCAGAAAGGTGGTTCTCTGAGAAGGAGAAAACACAGGCTTTTCTGGGTTCAAACTGAGGCCTAGAGACCTCATATGGGCAAGCACAGCATCTCGATGACTGGCTGCCATAGCCTTCGACTGGGCCAGAATGAGCCAGTCGTCCAGGTAATTCAGTACATGGAGACACAACGGTGGCAGGGCAGCATCCATGTACTTTGTAAATGTGCATGGTGAAAGGGCTATGCCAAAAGGAAGAACACAATACTGGTACACTTCGCCCCCAAAAGCGAACCTTAGGAACTACCTGTGCTCTGGCAGAATGCCTATGTGAAAATAAGCGTCCTTGAGGTCGATCGTCACAAACCAGTCTTTGGACCTGATCTGGGAAATGATAACCTTGAGCGTGAGCAACTTTTACATTTTACATTACATTTACAGCATTTAGCAGATTCCCTTATCCAGAGCGACTTACAATTTTATCTCATTTTTATACAACTGAGCAATTGAGGGTTAAGGGCTGTGCTCAGGGGCCCAGCAGTGGCAGCTTGGTGGACACAGGAATTGAACTCACAACCTTCTGATTGGTAGCCCAACACCTTAACCACTAGGCTACCACATCTTGAACCTGTAAGTCTTCAGAGTACAGTTCAGAGCCCGCAGGTCCAAAATTGGATGTAGCCCTCCGTCCTTCTTGAGAAACAACGAAATATTGGCTGTAAAAGCTGGAGTCCCGCTCTGGGAGGGGAACATGCTCTATGGCCCCTTTCCTCAGGAGCAAGAGAAGTTCCTCTTGGAGGAACACCGCCTGGTGCCTGCCAATGATCGTGGGCAAAACACCCTGAAAACACGGAGGACGGGAGGAGAACTGGATCCTGTAGCCTTTTTCTACAGTACCCAGGACAAAAGTTTCCACGCTGCCTGGTTGTCTGATAGTGGTGTCAACCTCACGTAGACCTCCCGGATGCCCTGAAACAGCGCACTGGCAGGTGCTAACCCAGGGAGATCCGTGCAAAGAAGAGGAGCAGGCACAGGCCCCACTGCTCCCTGAAACGCCGGAGGTGGTGGGGCAGGCAGTAGCCTTCCTAAATAGGACGCTCCTAGGAACCCCAGCCCTCGGGCATTGGGTCTGGGCCCTGGTACGCCGACCAGCCTTCCTAGTCTTAGACGGGGGGCACGGGCAGCCACACTAACCCTCTTTACTGCCCTGAGTGAGCTAGGAGGGGGTTGGGTGCGGCTGGAAGATGGCCCAGGCTGCTCGCAACGGCGAGGGAGAAACTCTCTGAACGTCGCCGACTGGTGATTTACCTCCTGGTGCCTGTTGACGACAGTACTCACTGTGTCGCCGACCAAGCCCTGAGGTGACACCGGGGCGTTCAGGTGAAGGGACCTATCCTTATCTTTACTATCAGTTAAATTGAGCCACAGGTGCCTCTCCGTGGCAACCAGCACAGCCATTGCATGGCCTATGGAGTGGGCCATCTGCTTTGTGGCATGGAACGCAAATTCAGTGGCTCGGCGGAGCTCAGATACCACCTGAGGTCCCAACCCCTGGCCACCGTCGAGCTCTGTCAGCAGGTCAGCCTGGTAGGCCTGCAAAACTGCCATGGTGTGCAGGGCCGCACCTGCTTGGCCTGCTGCCGTGTAGGCCTTACCCACAAGGGCTGAAGTAGTCCTACACGGCTTGGATGGAAGGGCAGGTGAGAGATAGCCCATAAGGGTCTCTTCAAACCCAGGCATCGCCCCATACCTATGGCTTTCAAGCCCTATAATGGCCGAATAGTCAGACATGGCAGGAGAAAAAATACGTGCCGAAAATGGATTTCTCCAAGACCTCGACACCTCGGCGGTCTGGGAAAAAACGGCAGCCGCCTGCGTGAGTGTGACCTGAAGTCAGAAAGCGGTCGTCTTGCTTAGAACGGACAACATGGATGCACTCCATGCATGGATGCACTCTTAAAATACTCGGATTGCAACAAATTTTGTCTCTCTGCACTAGACAGACAGGAAAACACTTGCACACATACACAGAGTGCTTCCTGAAGACAAAGAAGCTGGAGTAATGTGATGCAGATTCCCTTATATGAACTAACTGGCACGTAATCACTTCGTCACGTGTCTTTCCCTAGCCATTAAATTAGCGTGTGTGCACACAGAGCTTCAGGTACAACTTCCTCACAGAAGCGTTCCCATAGCGTCAGCCCTGACGCAGTGTCGAGTTCCCTCGAAAGGGAACTTCAGTTGGTGATGTTAATGTTGAATGGTTTGTCTTTAGATGATCAATCATTCATATAGTTTTCAGTCTTTTTCAGTAGTAATGAGTAGTTTGAGGAGAAAAGACGCTCCTCTGCATACAGAAGTGTTAAAGAAAAACCCTGTGATTTATTGTGTTTTCAGACTCAGTGAGTGTAATCTGACAGAGAAAGGATGTTTAGCTCTGCTCACAGCTCTCAGATCAGAACACTCCACCCTGAAGGAGCTGAATCTGAGTAACAACAGGATTCAGGATTCAGGAGTGAAGCTGCTCTCTGAGGACCTGAAGAAGAAACACTGTAAACTGGAGACTCTGAGGTAACGTCTAATACACACTTCATTTATAATCCAAACAATAATAGAGACGTGAAATACACAATATTTTATGCCAAATTAACATTAACCTTATTATGGACTTGATTCCTCTTTGTTGCTCTAACAGTCCAGCAATTTGGACCAGGGTCATGTTCAAAGTCATGCTCTCTCTCTCTCTCTGTAGGTTGTATAAATGCAGTCTCACTGAAGATGACTGTACTGCTGTTGTATCAGCTCTGAGAACAAACCCCTCACACCTCAAGGAGCTGGACCTGAGTGACAATACAATTGGAGACACCGGAGTGAAGCAGCTCTGTGATCTACTGAAGACCTCAAACTGCAGTCTGGAGAATCTAAAGTAAATTGTTTGCTATAATAGGTTCTGAATTTACAATAGAAGAAAAATAAATGTTTCATCTAAATTGTTTAATTGAATGTCATGCCACTGTCTCACTGTGAAATGTCCTTTATTAATATTTTCTTTCAGAATAAATAACTGTAATCTCACACAAACACAATGTGGTGATCTGGCTAAAGCTCTGGAATCAAACTCCTCATCACCTCTGAAAGAGCTGGATCTCAGAGGGAACTACAGTGTGTCAGGATGGAACATTTTTAGTTATTTTCTAGGGAATCCAAACTCTAAAATGATTTTGAGGTGAGTTTTTTTGGTTATGTCTTTTTTATGTTATGTTCTGGGAAAACCCTTCACCTGATCAGATTTATAAAGTTCTGAAATTTGTGATGACACTCAGGACAGACAAGTAGAGTTCAAATGCTGTTTATTAAGATACAACAAAATAAAATGATGAGTAAGCAGGAATGAAGTTTAAATGATAAATAATCCATCTGAACATTTAACAAATCCAGAGAGAAAAAAGAAACCAGAACGAAAATGTCAAAACCAAGACAAATATGATATTTATTGTATCTCAGTTAACTAGCAGGGTTTTACAGATCTTTAGACAGACTGCCCACATTCACTCTTTAGACAGCAAGTCAAGATTAGAAAGTAACCTAAATAAAATACTTTTCACATTGTTAATACTGAGGTATCAGTATATGTTATTGCTAAGAAACTTCAGCCACTGGCACCTTACGAGTCTTTTAAAGTGAATCAGATTTTTGTTATGAAAGTGTGTGAAGTTTACATACAAGAGACAGATCTTGAATATCAACAAAGAACAATAAATCCAGCTGCTGTTCTGTCTGTGCTGGTTCACATCATTTATCAGCATCTTGTGGGGACAAACATCCAGAGGTCTGTTATCAATATCATAATGAAAGGTCTTTTCTCTCTTCAGAATTTTGAGTCCTGAAGCAGAAAAGGTCTGTGATTATCTGACTAAAGTTCTGGGTACAAACCCCTTACTGCAGAGAGAACTGGATCTGAGTGGGAAAATATCTGGAGACTCTGAAGTGAAGCAGCTCTCTGTTCTACTGAAGGATCCACAGTGTAGGACTGAGAAACTCAGGTGTGTGGTCTGATTCCTCACCTGGTGTTTTTATTTGTGTTCACATTAAATCTATAAAGATATTCCACTGTACACATGATCACTCTATTGTTTCTATACCTTGGAATTATTTTTGATGGTTGATCTTGTGGGTTGTTAAAGACATTTTCTCAGCTGTGTTCTCTGACTGCAGGCTGAATAAGAGCAGTGTTACAGACAGAGGCTTTACTGATCTGATATCAGCTCTTACTTCAAACCCTTCACACCTGACAGAACTGGACCTGAGTGAGAACACACTGGGAAACTCAGGAGCGATTCAGATCTCTACTCTACTAAAGAATTCATCCTGTAAACTCCAGAAGCTTGTGTAAGACATTTAATAGTACACTTTACTATATGATATATAATAAATTATATTTTTACTTCTCTATAAGTTTATATATATGATGTAGGAATAAATTAGTCAGAAACTCATTCAGGGGTAAATTTCCCCAAAACACAGAATCTAATAATGAACATATTAACAAAGAACATGTGTTACCAGAGCCAGTGTCATTGGGGTAATAAAGACGGGGCATAAAACGTATTTATCAGGTCATAGACAAACATGTTTCTACTACAACACAAATATAAAAGCTACAGAGCAGCGTACAGATGGCAGAGGATTAAATAATCTTACTACATAAAATACAACACTAAATAGCCCATATGACATCTTGACCCATTGATCGCATGACCCCATGACCAGAAGTAATGATCTGTGCCTGCTATACTATAACACACCAGTTATGCTGTTGTTTACAAATTGCTTGAGATGGACCAGGACTGGCTTGTCATTGTCAAGGTCTTCTGACAGTGATAATGAGCTGCTGCACTCGCTGGTTTGAGTGATTTCATGTGACAGACATCAGTTATCCACAGTGTGTGGTTTAGTTCCAATGAGGGGGCATCAATAATGTAATTACTGTTACAGGCCTTGTCAGTTTTACATAATTTACAAATGAGTTCATGTACCACATGGGGTAAATAAAGAACATTCTCACAAACAAGGTAATGAGATAATTAGCATTATAAACGTTTCCTGATGATGGTGAACCTTTTGCTCCTTCTCCAGACTTTCAGACTGTAATATAACAGAGAAAGGATACACTGATGTGGTTAAAGCTCTGAAGTCAAACCACTCATCACTCCTGATAGAGCTGGACCTCAGAGGGAACGACCCTGGAGCATCAGGAATAAAGGAGCTTAGGGATTTGATGAATGATAAAAAATGTAAACTGAAGACACTGAGGTGAGCGTTTTCACCAGTACATGTAAAATACAGCATTAATTCTGAGTTATTAGTAAAGTTTTATTGTTTGAACCACTGTGTAGCACGCTGTGATATTTTTGGTCACACTTTATTTTTACCATTTTTTGTAATAATAAAACAAATTTAAAGTAAAAGATTATGCTGAAGTAATATTGCTAATGTTTAAAACTAGTTTTCCACCATGGACCAAACAATTACTGAGAACTAGCACCACATTGCTGTAAATATAATTAGTGTTAATGTTTCTCTGTTCTTTCTCTCTACAGGGTGTTGAAAAGTCCTGAAGCACAGAAAGCTTCTGATCATCTGACTGAAGTTCTGGGTATAAACCCGATACTGCAGACGGATCTGAATCTGAGTGGGAAAATAAAAGGAGACTCAGAAGTAGAGCAGCTCTCTGTTTTACTGAAGGATCCACACTGCAGACCTGAAACACTTCAGTAAGGAATTAAATTCTATATTAATCTGTAAACTTCAGTTAGTGATGTTAATGTTGAACGGTTTGTCTTTAGGTGATCAATCATTCATCTAGTTTTCAGTCTTTTTCAGTAGTAATGAGTAGTTTGAGGAGAAAAGACGCTCCTCTGCATACAGAAGTGTTAAAGAAAAACCCTGTGATTTATTGTGTTTTCAGACTCAGTGAGTGTAATCTGACAGAGAAAGGATGTTCAGCTCTGCTCACAGCTCTCAGATCAGAACACTCCACCCTGAAGGAGCTGAATCTGAGTAACAACAGGATTCAGGATTCAGGAGTGAAGCTGCTCTCTGAGGAACTGAAGAAGAAACACTGTAAACTGGAGACTCTGAGGTAACGTCTAATACACACTTCATTTATAATACAGAAGATGATAGAGACGTGAAATACACAATATTTTGTGTCAAAGTGTCAAATGTCCCTAATGCCCCCACAGGAGGGAAAAGGGGTAAGAATATAAATGACAGTCTCATATTAATAATCATATAATCATCTGTGAATCCCAGAACATTTACAGAAGGAGTCTCCAGTATCAATAACTTTAAGACATTAAAGTCTCCACAACAAAGACTTTTAGTGTAAGCTGCATTTTTTACTGATTAACTTCAAGTAAAAGAAAAAAGAGAAGCCAGAACAACTGTTTATAGCTGTTATAATGTGAGTAAGAACAGGAACTTACCTGTTTTGGGGACTTTCTACAACATTAAATGTCTGTAACAGAAAAAAAACACACTTGTGAATGAGCAGCTAAAGGAAAATATTATCCATATATTACCTTGTTATTGTGGAGTATTGTGTGTAGATCAATGAGGAAAAAATGAGTTAAATCTCTTTTAAGGTGAAGCTAAAACCTACCAAAATGTGGAAAAACTTGACAAGCTCTGAGATTTTTCATCTGCACTTTATATTTATTTTTATTAAAGCAGACTGAATTTGAGATGACGTGTCAGACTGAATAGAGAAATATATATTTTAAATCATTTATATTTACTGGTATGGTCCAGTTATCAGTACTGACTTTATAATGTCTCTTTATTAGTTCAGAAAAATTCAGACATCACAAATGTGTAATTCAGAACATGTTCCCAAAGAGAACAACAAGAGTAAATACAGTTAATTTATACACTGAACGCTGCCACATTTATACTCCTGGTTTTTACAGAGACTTACAGACCTTTCCTACATAAAAATAATACAATTGGTGTAATTTTGTGTAGACTTTCAGACTGCAGTATAACAGAGGAAGGATACACTTTTCTGGCTGAAGCTCTGAGACAGAATTCATCATCACACCTGAGAGAGCTGGATCTCAGAGGGAACGACCCTGGAGCTTCAGGAGTGAAACAACTTACTGACAACAAAGTTTACAACCTGACACTGAGGTGATTCTATAAGCAATGATGATATATACAAATATCATATTAAACAAATATAATTTCTGTTAAAAATAACTTTTCCTTCAAACCTCTACAGGTTGTTAAAAAGTCCTGATGCAGAGGAAGCCTACACATGTCTTACAGACATGTTCAGTAAGAACCCCTTACTGCACACGGAGCTGGATCTGAGCACCAAAACACCAAAGAACATCAAAGTGAAGCAGCTTTCAGCTCTGCTGCAGGATCCACATTACAGACTGCAGAAACTTACGTAAGAAACAGCTATAAACACACAGATCTCTGTTTTCACTCAGTTGCTCTTGTTTAGTCAGGAGTGACTGTAGCCATGCTAACTGTGTCTGTACTGATTTGAAAACCTCTGACACAGTGAACTGCACTCACTTTATGTTCTGCCTCTTTGAGGAAAACACTATTTTACTTAAAGTACAGACTTAAATATCCCATTTCTTACAACCCAGTTTAGTAGATATTCACTAAATGTCACAGCACTCATCTTTATCAAAATGACAACAAAAGTATTAGCTTCAGGAAGAACAAATATTTACTATATAATGTTCCTGAGCTGCTGTGAGTTGTAAACCTGTACAATAATTAATAACTTACAGTAATTCACATTCAGTACTGCTGAGTTACAGGCAGGAAAATTCTGAACACAAACTTTATACACCACCTCACATACGTCCAGGGCATCGTGTATGAACGTGGTACAGCCAAAGACCTGCCCAGAAGGAGGTTTGGGACATGAATGAGGTTTAAACATAATGACACAAAATCTTTTGTTTCACAAAAGTCATTAAGGAGCAGCAGATTCTTCCTTTCCTGGTGGTTGGATTTATTGGTCCACTACACAACTGAGTAAAAAACTAACAGCCCTGACCTGAACTTTCTCTGTCCCAGGTGTCCAGACCACTGATTTATCAGCTCTGGTGGACAGGAAGTGGAACACTGGGTGTAATAGTGACAGAGACTAACCTCCTTCTCTCTCTCTCTCTCTCTCTCTCTCTCTCTCTCTCTCTCTCTCTCTCTCCCTCTCTCCCACCCACTGTGTCTCTCTGTTTCTTCTGTCTCTATTTCTCTCTCTCTGTCTCTCACTCTCTCTGTCTCTCTCGCTTTCTCTCTCTCTCTCTCTCTCTCTCTCTCTCTCTCTCTCTCTCTCTCTCTCTCTCTCTCTCTCTCTCTGTAGGTTGTATAAATGCAGTCTCACTGAAGATGACTGTACTGCTGTTGTAGCAGCTCTGAGAACAAACCCCTCACACCTCAAGGATCTGGACCTGAGTGACAATACAATTGGAGACACAGGAGTGAAGCAGCTCTGTGATCTACTGAAGAACTCAAACTGCAGTCTGGAGAATCTAAAGTAAATTATTTTTAGTCTTTATTGAGAAAAAAAGGAATAAGGGATAAAATGTAGAAATTTCTATAACAGGTTCTGAATTTACAATAGAAGAAAAGACATTTTGAATTAAAATTGATTATCTGAAATCAGTTACTATTTTTAATAAGAAAGTAAAAAAATAGTTCATCTAAATCCTTTAATTATAAACAGGTAACACCTGTAGATTAATTAATCTAATTACATGAATCTCCTGTGAAATGTGACCTGTGCTTCTCTTAAATAATGGTTCTAACTGTTGTCTACTGGCCTGTACTGAGATTATTATTAATTACAAAGCCTTCAGTGATGCTCTGTCACTGTCATGTCACTGTCTCACTGTGAAATGTCCTTTATTAATATTTTCTTTCAGAATAAATAACTGTAATCTCACACAAACACAATGTGGTGATCTGGCTAAAGCTCTGGAATCAAACTCCTCATCACCTCTGAAAGAGCTGGATCTCAGAGGGAACTACAGTGTGTCAGATTGGAACATTTTTAGTTATTTTCTAGGGAATCCAAACTCTAAGTTGACTTTGAGGTGAGTTTTTGATTTACATTAATGTATTTTTTTAGAACACTTGAAATATTTGACAGCGTAATATATTTTATTCTTTATGCTTCCATCAATAAGTGGTGAAGGTGTTAAGTTTGCTTCGGTAATGTTTTTCTTCGGTCCAAGATTCTCATTATAGTATCATCATAACCAGCAGTTTTTCCTCAGTAGCTGTCATCAGAATCAGAATCAGATTCATTGGCCAAGTGTGTTGACACACACAAGGAATTTGGTTCCAGCAGTTTGTGACTCTCAAAAGTACAGACATAAATAACACTATACAAGAAAACAGTGCAGATGATGAGATACAATGTAGACAGGATGAGTATAAAATGTGGATATAGAATGAATAAAATATATAAAATATGAATATGGAATATGAACGATCAGTAATGTGCATAAAGTGTGGGAGTGCAAATAACAATATTGTGCAATATTATGCTTTTGTGCAATATATAGCAGCAGTAGTGTGTAATATACAGATGACTTGGTGACTGACAGTCCTGATAATGCAGTACTTATGATAAGAAGCAGGGAATATAATTATGGTGAGTTGTTGATCAGGGTGATTGCCTGGGGAAAGAAACTGTTCCTGTGTCTGGCAGTTTTAGTAAGTAAAGTTCTGTAGCACCTGCCAGAAGGGAGGAGCTGAAAGAGGTTATGTCCAGGGTGCGAAGGGTCAGTAGTGATTTTCCCTGCCCAGTTTCTGGTTCTTGTGTCATACAAGTTCATGTATAAAGGTTAATTTAAGTGTTTTTCTGGTATAACAATTAGTAAGAACACAAAGTAGACTTACTGATATCAGAGACATCCTCATCTATGCCAACTTGTTAAGGTTTTGTAAACTTAGTAATTTAGTAATTTAGCATAAACTAAAGACAGTCTAAACCCATGATGAGAGCTGGTAGTCAGACTAATTCAACATCAACTTTGTGAATCTGATCTCTGCAAATAAAATAGAAAAAATATTCTGAAAACAGTTTAACAAGAGACAAATTTGCTGTCAAAGGGACAAGCTCACAAAAAACACAGCTCAGAAAAGCTTTTAATAGGTTGTGAGTTGCAAAACTACACCAGGTTACGTATGTAACCCGGTTCCCTGAGAAGGGAACGAGATTCTGCGTCAGGGCTGACGCTATGGGAACGCTTCTCTGAGGAAGTTGTGTCTGAAGCTCTGTGTGCAAACACGCCAATTTAATGGTTCGGGAAGGACACGTGACAAAGTGATTATGTGCCAGTAAGTCCATATAAGGGCATCTATGTCACATTACTCTAGCTTCTACTTGTCTGAAGGAAGCGCAAGAGGATGCCCGGGCATGGCCAGCGACGCAGCATCTCGTTCCCTTCTCAGGGAACCGGGATACATATGTAACCTGGTGTAGTTCCCTTTCGACGGAACTCAACGCTGCGTCAGGGATGACGCTATGGAAACGCCAATACCCACCTGCCACGCACCAGTCGATGACTGTGCCAGAGGCCATGAGAGAGCACAAGCAGACTGGGAACAGACCATCAATGACCCTACAGGACCTGGGACCCTGGAGTGGGGTCCAAGTACAGATTATAGAACCTGATAAAGGTGTGCGGAGAGGACCAACCTGGCCAAGGCACTGGACGAGGCAATACACCTATTGGAGTGAGCCCTGATGCCGAAAGGAGAGGCAAGACCGCGCACCTCATAGGCCTGAGCTAACTGCCTCCACCACCCAGTGCGCTGCCTGGAAACTGGATTACCCTTATTCCGGCCCCAAAACAGACAAAAAGGGCGGAGGAGTTACTTCACGAGCTAGAGCAGTGGACATAAGTCCTCAAGGCCCTTACTGGGCAAAGCAAATGCAGCCTGTTCTGCCGACTCATGGGGCGGGGGGACAGTAGGCATGCAGTATGACTGGACGGCCAGCCATCCTGGGCACCTTAGGGACATATCCTGCCCTGGGGTGCAGAATAGCCTTGGAAATGCCAGGGGAAAAATTCTAGGCAGGCAGGTGGGGGGCGGGGGTGGGTGGGGGGGGCAGCAGCCCCTCCAGGACCACAGAGAGGTTGCAGGAAGGAGGGCGCAGCCTGTAGGAAGGCCTCAGCCGCCTGATGACGATGGCAGCCACATACACCTTTAAAGTAGAAGGGGACCGGCCAGGAGAAAAACAAGACTGCAGGAACTCCAGCACTGTACCGACCGGGCAGTGAACTGGATCCTGACAGTGTTGATCGCACCAGAGACGAAAAGCCTCCACTTCAGAGTATATAGCTTCCTAGTGGAGGGAGCCCTAGCATTCAGTCGAGTCTCGGTCACCTCAGATGAGAGACTTGCTTCTAGGAACTGGTCCTCCTCGGGGGCCAGACCCGAAGCTTCCACATCTCGGGGCGAGGGTATAGGATTGCCCCTGTGCCTGAGAGAGGAGATCCTCCCTGATGGGAACCTCCCATGGAGTGCTGTTCAGGAGGGAGGCTAGTTCCATGAACCAAACTTGAGAGGGCCAACCAGGGGCAACTAGGAGAAGGTAGACCTGGTCATGGCGTATTCTGGCTAGGACTTGCGGGAGCAGAACTACTGGGGGGAAGGCGTACAAACAGAGCCTCGGCCACATCCATACCAAGGCATCCAGGCCCAAAGGGGTCGGATGAGCGAGGGAAAGCCACGACGGACAGTGGGTTGACTCCTTGGAGGTGAACAGATCCACTTCTGCCCGGCTGAAAATCTGCCAAATTCGCTCCACCACGTGGGGTGGAGACATCACTCCCCGGGCCTCAGCACCTGCCTCGACACGAAGTCTGCCTCACGATTGACATGCCCTGGAATGAAAATCGCTCTTAGCAAAAGGAACCTGGTCTCTGTCCAGAGCAGAACCTGAAAGGAGGGCGCAAACGCAGATCGCCCTGATGATTGATATGGGGAACCACCGCAGTGCTGTCTGTCTGTACTAAGACATGGAAGAAAGTGTTTCAATGCTAGAAACACGGCCCTCATCTCCAAGCAGTTTATGTGCCAAGAGAGATAGGTGCCCTCCCATAGACCCTGGGCAGGACGGCCATCCAAGGCTGCTCCCCAGCCCGAAAGTGAGGCGCCCGTTGAAAGAGTCTTGCAAATGTGACACGCCCCTAGCGTGGGACCCAAGGCCACGAACCGGGGTCTTTTCCACATAAGAAGGGTACGAAGCCCACAGCGTAACCCTTATAATCCTGAGGGGATGTCTGCGAGGATGAAAGCCCGCACCCCTGAGCCAGAGATGGAATGGCCTCATGTGAGGCAGACCCAAAGGGATAACGTTAGCTGCTGCCGACATGAGGCCAAGCACCCCCTGTGCCTTGGCGACAGAGAGGCCTCGGCCTAGCCGAATAACATTCACTGCTGACAAGACGGAAGCCACCTGAGCGGGAGACAGATGTGCCTGCATTGTGGTGGAGTCCCAAACTACCCCCAGAAAGGTGGTTCTCTGAGAAGGAGAAAGCACACACTTTTCTGGGTTCAACCTGAGGCCTAGAGACATCAAATGGGCAAGCACAGCATCTTGATGACTTGCCGCCATAGCCTTCGACTAGGCCAGAATGAGCCAGGTAATTCAGTACACGGATGTCTTGAAGACCCAACGGTGCTAGGGCAGCGTCCATGCCCTTTGTAAACGTGCGTGGTGGAAGGGCTAGGCCAAAAGGAAGAACACAATACTGGTACACTCCGCCCCCAAAAGTGAACCTGAGGAACTTCCTGTGCTCTGGCAGAATGCCTATGTGAAAATAAGCGTACTTGAGGGCGATTGCCACAAACCAGTCTTTTTTTTTGCCTGATCTGGGACACGATAGCCTTCAGCGTGAGCATCCTGAACCTGTAAGTCTTCAGAGTACAGTTCGGAGCCCGCAGGTCCAAAATCGGACGCAGCCCCCTGTCCTTCTTGGGAACAATCTTTTTTGAAATACCGGCTGTAAAACTGGAGTCCCCCTTAGGGAGGGGAACATGCTCTATGGCCCCTTTCCTCAGGAGCAAAAGAAGTTCCTCTTGGAGGAACACCTCCTGGTGCCTGCCAACGATTGTGGGCAAGACATCCTGAAAACACAGAGGACGGGAGGAGAGGAGCAACATTAACCCTCCTTACTGCCCTGTAGTGAGCTAGGAGGGGGTTGGGTGTGGCTGGAAGATGACCCAGGCTGCTCGCCACGATGAGGGAGCAACTCCCTGAACGCCGCTGACTGGCATTTTACCTCCTGGTGCTAGTCACTGCGTCGCCGAACAAGCCCGGAGGTGACACCGGGGCGTCCAGGAGAGAGGACCTATCTTTATCTTTAATATCAGTTAAATTGAGCCACAGGTGCCTCTCCGTGGCAACCAGCGCAGCCATTGCACGGCCTATGGAGCGGGCCGTCTGCTTTGTGGCACTAAGCGCAAAGTCAGTGGTTCGGTGGAGCTCAAGTACCACCTGAGATCCCAACCCCTGGCCACCGTCGAGCTCTGTCAGCAGGTCAGCCTGTTAGGCCTGCAAAACTGCCATGGTGTGCAGGGCCACACCTGCTTGGCCTGCTGCCATGTAGGCCCTACCCACAAGGGCTGAAGTAGTCCTACATGGCTTGGATGGAATGCATGTTTCCTCCATGCGGGCGATGTAGGTGAGAGATAGCCCGTAAGCTTCTCTTCAATCCCAGGCATCGCCCCATGTCATGGCTTTCAAGCCCTGAATATTCATTCATTCATTCATTTTCTACCGCTTATCCGAACTACCTCGGGTCACGGGGAAAGCCCTGAATATATATATTATAATGTATATAATAATAATATAATGTATATTATAAATATATATAAATTAATATATACTATAATGGCTGAATAGTCAGACATGGCAGGAGAAAAAATATGCGATGAAAATGGATTTCTCTAAGACCTCAAAACCACAGCATGGAAGTCTGGGAAAAATGGCAGCCGCCTGCATGAAGGTGGCCTGCGGCGTGAAGTTAGAAAGCGGTCGTCTAGCTTAGAATGGATGACATTAAGGCCCTCTTCAGGCCAATCTGATTTTAACCTAGACACAGCGCATGTCACCGCCTCGAGGAGATCCTCGAATGCCACTGATTGTGTCGGCTGTTCAGAGGGGGAAAGTCCCTCCCCACCCGCATCGAAATCGCAGAGCGAGCTCCCGAAACTGAAACCGAATGAACGGGGTCAGAGGAGAGGGAAAAAGAAAGGGAAATACCCATCTCTTTCTCCGCTTCCGCTAACTCAACTGGTGAACCCCATGATTGAAGCTGCCGCGCCGCCTCGGCGGACGTGGGACCCAAACTACGAGGCACAGCAGAAACTGAAAATATAGCCAGACGGGATCGGAGAGTATGCAGAGGGAATCCCTCACAATGCACGCAGCCGGCTCCCTCGAGAGTAAACAAGCTCCCTCTCCCAAACAAACAACGCAAAGAGAGTGCGTGTCGTTCCCGTGATAAAGCGGGGGCACGGATGCATGCATCTCTTAAAATGCTTAGATTGCAACATATTATTGTTTTTCTCACCTAGCTTTCTCTAAAATATATATTTTTTCTCTCTCCCTGCACTTGACAGACAGGACAAACTATTGATACACATACACAGAGCGCTTCCTGAAGACAAAGAAGGTGGAGTAATGTGACGTAGATGCCCTTATATGGAATCACTTCGTCACGTGTCCTTCCCGAGCCATTAAATTGGCGTGTTTGCACACAGAGCTTCAGACACAACTTCCTCACAGAAGTGTTCCCATAGCGTCAGCCCTGACGCAGCATCGAGTTCCCTCGAAAGGGAACTAGAAAGTTAGCTAAATAAAGTCATTTCCATATTGTTACATTTAAATTACATTTATTACACTGTTAATGCTGAGGCATCAGAATAATTGTCTGTGCTGGTTCACATCATTTAACATCTGCATCTTGTGGGTACAAACATCCAGAGGTCTGTTATCAGTATCATAATGAAAGGTGTTTTCTCTCTTCAGAATTTTGAGTCCTGATGCAGAAGAAGTCTGTGATCATCTGACTAAAGTTCTGGGTATAAACCCGATACTGCAGACGGATCTGAATCTGAGTGGGAAAATAAAAGGAGACTCAGAAGTAGAGCAGCTCTCTGTTTTACTGAAGGATCCACACTGCAGGCCTGAAAGACTTCAGTAAGGAATTAAATTCTATATTAATCTGTAAACTTCAGTTAGTGATGTTAATGTTGAACGGTTTGGCTTTAGGTGATCAATCATTCATCTAGTTTTCAGTCTTTTTCAGTAGTAATGAGTAGTTTGAGGAGAAAAGACGCTCCTCTGCATACAGAAGTGTTAAAGAAAAACCCTGTGATTTATTGTGTTTTCAGACTCAGTGAGTGTAATCTGACAGAGAAAGGATGTTCAGCTCTGCTCACAGCTCTCAGATCAGAACACTCCACCCTGAAGGAGCTGAATCTGAGTAAGAACAGGATTCAGGATTCAGGAGTGAAGCTGCTCTCTGAGGAACTGAAGAAGAAACACTGTAAACTGGAGACTCTGAGGTAACGTCTAATACACACTTCATTTATAATCCAGACGATTATAGAAATGTAATATATATATATATATATATATATATATATATATATATATATATATATATATATATATATATATATATATATATATTTGGAATATACTGTATATTCCAATTAATTTTTTTTTTTCAGGTTAATGGACAATAATATCAGAGAGGAAGGATACACTGTTCTGTCTGAAGCTCTGAAATCATCTCACCTGATAGAGCTGGATCTCAGAGGGAACGACCCTGGAGCATCAGGAGTGAAGCTGCTCACTGATTTACTACAGGATCCAGACTGTAAACTGAACACACTGAGGTTTATATTATTAAATCATTAAGAGAATAATTTATAACATACATATCAGGACAACTTGTTAAAGTTCCATATGTTATATCACTTCAATTTTAGAAACTGTGGCTACATCTCTAATAGTTTCTTATGTTTTCCTCTTGTATAAAATCTTCTTTCTTTCTTTCTTTCTCTCTCTGCAGGTTGTTGAAAAGTTCTGCTGCACAGGAAGGTTGTGATTTACTTTCTAGAGTTCTGGGTGTGAACCCCTTACTGCAGAGAGAACTCAATGTGAGTGAGAAAATATCTGGAGACTCGCAGGTGAAGCAGCTTTCTGCTCTTCTGGAGGATTCACACTGCAGACCAGAGAGACTCAAGTTAGTATTGATCACTTATTTATACTTAAACACTAGTGTATTCCTTTTGGAATGTAATAACTGTATATAATGTCATTAATGAAATATTTTATTCTACTTTTAAACTGTATATTTTACATTAAACAATATAAAACTACATTTAAACAGAAGTCTTGTCTTCCTTGTTGTCTCTGTATCCAGAGTAAATAACTGCAGGATGACAAATGAAGGTTGTGCTGCTCTGGTATCAGCTCTGGGTTTAAACCCCTCACACCTGAGAGAGCTGGAGCTGAGTGGGAATAAACTGGGAGGATCAGGAATGAAGGAGCTCTATGATGTGCTGAAGAATCAACAACTCAAACTGCTGAAACTGGGGTAAAGGCATCATTTAAAATAAAATCTATAATGTCAGAAAGAGCAGAGGTCTTTAAGAAGACTTTTAGAAGATGTTCTGGTGAAATATGTCATGTTACAGTTTGTAATGACCAGATATATGTATTTTAATACCATTTATACAAACTCTATTTAACAGCCTACAACCACCAGGTGGATTAATCTTATATAAATATATAAGCTTGATATAAGCTATATATAATATAAATTTGTAAATAAAAATCTTATAAACACTGGACAGAACCTAGCAGTTAATCTACAGATAATAAAATCCTCCAGGTAAATGAAGTTACAGTAACAGATTAATGTACAGTATGGACCCGTGAGATGATTACACACTACAGCAGGAATTACAGATACCACCAGCAAGAATTCTTAAAGACACAAAGCCAACAGTGAGGTATATAGTGATACGATACTCAGACATGATCAGAGCAACATGTAGAGACAGATACAGAAGAACAGAACAGGAGCCTGATAAGGAAACTTCACACTCTTTAAGTAGATTAAAGTAAATTAAAAAGAGAAAAATTATACTGTAATTAGACAGTTACCTGCTCTCTCTCTCTCTCTCTCTCTCTCTCTCTCTCTCTGTAGGTTGTATAATTGCAGTCTCACTGAAGATGACTGTACTGCTGTTGTAGCAGCTCTGAGAACAAACCCCTCACACCTCAAGGAGCTGGACCTGAGTGACAATACAATTGGAGACACAGGAGTGAAGCAGCTCTGTGATCTATTGAAGACCTCAAACTGCAGTCTGGAGAAACTGAAGTAAATTATTTTTCTATAACAGGTCCTGAATTTACAATAGAAGAAAAGTGTAATGAGGCATCGTAAGGCTGATTATCCATTTGCAGCTTTTATTTATCGTAGACAAAACAGGCACGGTCAGGGCAGGCAAATACAACAACGTAGTACAGTCAAAAATCGTAAGCTCCTTAAGCTCCTTTATGATTTGCGGCTGTGGCCACTGTAGTACTGCCTGCACCTTCAAGTCGGCTACCCCCTCTGCCGAAATGACGTAGCCCAGGAAGACCGTCGACGTCTGGTGAAACTCACACTTCTGGCGTAGAGTCGGTGCTGGATCAGGCGCTTCAGTACGGCTCGTACATGCTGGATGTGGTCATCCATGGTTTCGGAGTAGATTAAGATGTCGTTAATGTAAACGATTACCCAGCGGTCCAGCATGCCACAGAACACGTCATTGACGAAGGACTGGAACACTGCTGGACTGTCAGAAAGGCCGAACGGCATGACCAAATATTCGTAGTGGCCGGATTGGATTGAAAAGGTGGTTTTCCATTCATCTCCCTCTCTGATGCGGATGAGGATGTATGCGCTGCGTAAGTCTAGCTTGGTGAAGTAGCGAGCGCTGCAAAGCTGCTCCAAGGCCGATGGCACGAGGGGGAGAGGATACCGGAACTTCACGTTCAGCGCACGGTAGTCGATGCATGGTCGGATGGCCTCCATCCGACTTTTTAACAAAAAAGAACCCCGAGGATGCTGGAGAGACTGAGTGCTGAATGAACCCCTTCTTGAGCTCCTCCTCGATGTATTCGTTCATGGCTGCTGATTCGGGTTGCGACAGAAGGAAAATCCTTCTTCTGGGAGGTGTGGCACTGGGCAGGAGGTCGATGACACAGTCGTACGGCCGTTGTGGCGGCAGTTCGGTGGCCTTTGGTGGCCTTGCTGAACGCCTCCGTGAGGTCCAGGTATTCCGTGGGGAGGCCGGGCACGTCGGTGGCAGGAGGCGCGGTGGCCGTTTTGTTGAGTTGGAGTGGTCCTTTTGCGGGCCGTAGGTGTTGGGCGCACTTCTTACTCCAGCTCGAAATCCGCAGTTCCGACCAAGAGATGACCGGGATGTGTAGCTTGAGCCACGGCAGTCCCAGGATGAGTGAGTGATGAGGAGAGCGGATGATGTGGAAGTGGATGGTTTCATGATGATGGGACCCCACCTGTAGCCGGAGGTCCCGAGTGACGAACTTGATGTTTCCCTCTCCGAGGGGCCGGCCATCTATCGCCTCCACTGCCAAGGGAGAAGCACATTCGGTTAGTGGCACATCGTTGGCCTCAGCGAACTCCCCCGACATAAAGTTCCTCGCAGTGCCTGAGTCGATGAGCGCCTCCAGTTTAATCTTTTCCCCCCGTACCTCCAAACACACATTAACTTGAGCACAGTTCAGCGATCGGGGAGTGGAGAGGTTTGGACTCACCGGAGTATTCCGCTTGCTGGATGACCTGGTGGGACAGGCCGACAGCATGTGTCCGGATTTGCCGCAGTATAGGCAGAGTCGGCGGCAGATGCGTCGTGCTCTCTCCTCGGGGGTAAGGTGAGTGTAATCCAGCTGCATGGGTTCGGCGCTCTCAGGATGGAAGGCGCGTACAGGGGGTTGACGGGTTCTCATCAGGTTATCGATCTGAATGGAGAGCTCCATAAACTCGGTCAGGCTCCTCCCCTCGTCCCGGCAGGCGAGCTTGGCCTGCAGGTCTGGGTTCAAGCCCTTAAGGTATAGCAACCTGAGGGGTCTCTCCTCCCAGCCCGCCTCTGCGGCGAGGGTGCGGAATGCCAGCCCGTAGTCTGCAGCAGTGCAATCTCCCTGGGTTATGGCCAGCAGGCGCTCCTCTGCGCTCTCTCCAGTAGCGGAGTGATCAAAGACAGCACTAAACTGAGCGAGGAAGTGCTCAAAGGTGGGAAACACGGTACCGTCCTCTCTCCATACCGCGGTGGCCCACACCAGTGCCTTTCCGGTGAGGAGGGTGAAGACAAACGCGATACGGCTGGCCTCGGTCGGGTAGAGAGTGGGCTGTTGCGCCATGTAGAGAGAGCACTGCATCTGGAAGCCTGTACACCTCACGGGGTCTCCGCTAAACTTGTCCGGGAAGGCGAGCCAAGGACTGGGGACCGCGGGGGCGGTATATGCAGCGGTTGGAGGAGGTACTGCGGCGAGCTCTCCAGTGAGCGCAGTAAGCCGGGTTAGCTGCTGATGGTGGCCGGGGAGCTGCTGGGCTTGGGCAGAGAGTTCCGTCGCGAGCTGGAGGATAGCTGCTGGATCGTTCTGCGGCGAAGTCTCCTGTAATGAGGCGTCGTAAGGCTGATGAACCATTTGCAGCTTTTATTTATCGTAGACAAAACAGGCACGGTCAGGGCAGGCAAACACAACAACGTAGTACAGGCAAAAATAGTAAATGGGAAAAAGGCAAAAAGGTACGGACAGGCAGCAAACAATCGAGAAACCAAAGACAGGAACAGAGTCAAAAAACCAGAACAGGAAACGAACATGGGAAACGCTCAGACTGACTGCAAAAGCAAATCGAGACTTCGCACTGGGGTCAAGTTCAAGTGCGCTTAAGTAGCGTGGGAAATTGGTTACAGCTGGCTGCGTAATTAGCCCCTGTGCGGGCATTGTGGGAACTGCAGTCCGGAAGTGTCTAGTACTCCGGAGACGCTTCTCTGTGTTGATGCACGGGGAGCGAGGCAGGTGCTCCAGCCGTGACAAAAAGACATTTTGAATGAAAATTGATTATCTGAAATCAGTTACAATTTTTTAATAAGAAAGTAAAAAATAGTTCATCTAAATCCTCTAATTATAAACAGGTAACACCTGTAGCTTAATTAATCTAATTACATGAATCTCCTGTGAAATGTGACCTGTGCTTCTCTTAAATAATGGTTCTAACTGTTGTCTACTGGCCTGTACTGAGATTATTATTAATTACAAAGCCTTCAGTGATGCTCTGTCACTGTCATGTCACTGTCTCACTGTGAAATGTCCTTTATTAATATTTTCTTTCAGAATAAATAACTGTAATCTCACACAAACACAATGTGGTGATCTGGCTAAAGCTCTGGAATCAAACTCCTCATCACCTCTGAAAGAGCTGGAGCTCAGAGGGAACAACAGTGTGTCAGATTGGAACATTTTTAGTTATTTTCTAGGGAATCCAAACTCCAAGTTGATTTTGAGGTGAGTTTCTGATTTACATTAATGTATTTTTTTAGAACACTGTAAATATTTTACACTGTAATATTTTATTCTTTATGATTCCACCAATAAGTGGTGAAGGTGTTAAGTTTGCATGTTTTTCTTCAGTCCAAAATTCTCATTATGGTATCATCATAACTAGCAGTTTTTCCTCAGTAGCTTTCTTCATGTATAAATGATATTTTAAGGGTTTTTCTGGTATAGCAATTAGTAAGAACACAAAGTAGACTTACTGATAGCAGAGACATCCTCATCTATGCCAACTTGTTAAAGTTCTGTAAACTTAGTAATTTAGCATAAACTAAAGACAGTCTAAACCAAGGGTGTCAAACATACGGCCCGCCAGGGAGTTCAGTCCGGCTCGGGGATAAATCTGCAATATGAAAAAAAATCATTTTCATTTTCGCCGTAACTACCAGCAGATGGTAGTCCTGAACTTCAGGGTCTGAGTGGCGTTTTAGTCAATAACTCCTGAGCTGAACGCTGTTACTACACAAATAACACCTCTTTTCTATCGTAGTAATGTAGAGACGCAGCTACAACCGCGTTTTGCTAGTAACAGTGTTTAGCTCAGGAGTTATTGACTCAGGAAACTCCAATCTGTGAATATGTGACCAACTTCCTGCTCCTTCAGTTCTCTCCAGCGCTGGAAAGCTGATCCTATATTAACACGTCCTACTTCTTACCTTATCGTAACTCTTTCTTCTCTTTCTTTCTTTGTTTTTATCCTCCATGTCAATGTTAAAACCGCTTTCTGCTAATGTCACACATGCACACTGAACACTCTCTCCGCCCATATTGACAAGACACGCCCCTTTCTGCTCATCGGCTACACGTTTGTTTTGTTTTTTGTTTTGTTTGGTGGCCCAACGCAGTTTTCTGAAGCATTTCTCAAATATCGGAGACCCTTTAAATGAGATTCTAAAATTGGCTGCTACTCAGGACATAATGCCTGATATTGATGCACTTGTGCAGGCAAAAAGATGCCAAGTTTCAGGGGCAAATTGATAAAATAATTTTTTTACTTTAAAAAGCATACATACGTATCAATTAAAAATTTTTACAAAGATTTTCTTTTTAAAACAGCTGCCACTTAAGATTTTAAGTGTGTGGAGTCAATTCATGTATTCAGAATTGCTTCCCAGAATTGGAAATTGGATTTTAAACAGTTTCTATATTTTGATGTTTGATTTATATTAACATGCAGGACAGTGTTTTTAAGTTCCACAAACATGTGACTAAATGTTTTGTGCCATTGTACAATAACTGTGTTCAGTTTTATGCATAATTCACTTACATAAATGTTAAACTGGGTAAAAGTGTTTAACATTACACTATTTAGGTTGTTCATAATATATTTTTGTAAAAGAACAATTCATTTAATATAAAGATTTTTATAATTTACTTATTCTTTGCACTAATACAAAGAAAAAAGTGGACTTATTGTTAGTTCTATGTAATTTTGCTATGCGTTTACTGGTCTGGCCCCCTTGAGATCACATTAAGCTGTATGCGGCCCACAGACCAAAATGAGATTGACACCCCTGGTCTAAACCCATGATGAGAGCTGGTAGTCGGACTAATTCAACTTCAACTTTCTGAATCTGATCCCTGCAAATAAAATAGAAAAACTCTTCTGAAAACAGTTTAACAAGAGACAGAGATGTAGAAACCAGGACAAGCTCACAAAAAAAAAAATACACAGCTCAGAAAAGCATTTAATAGGTTGTGAGCTACAAAACTAGAAAGTTAGCTAAATAAAGTCATTTCCATATTGTTACATTTACATTACATTTATTACATTATTAATGCTGAGACATCAGAATAATTGTCTGTGCTGGTTCACATCATTTAACATCAGCATCTTGTGGGGACAAACATCCAGAGGTCTGTTGTCAGTATCATAATGAAAGGTGTTTTCTCTCTTCAGAATTTTGAGTCCTGAAACAGAAAAGGTCTGTGATTATCTGACTGAATTTCTGGGTATAAACCCCTTACTGCAGAGAGAACTGGATCTGAGTGGGAAAATATCTGGAGACTCTGGAGTGAAGCAGCTCTCTGTTCTACTGAAGGATCCACAGTGTAGGACTGAGAAACTTCAGTAAGGAATTAAATGCTATATTAATCTGTAAACTTCAGTTAGTGATGTTAATGTTGAACGGTTTGTCTTTAGGTGATCAATCATTCATCTAGTTTTCAGTCTTTTTCAGTAGTAATGAGTAGTTTGAGGAGAAAAGACGCTCCTCTGCATACAGAAGTGTTAAAGAAAAACCCTGTGATTTATTGTGTTTTCAGACTCAGTGAGTGTAATCTGACAGAGAAAGGATGTTCAGCTCTGCTCACAGCTCTCAGATCAGAACACTCCACCCTGAAGGAGCTGAATCTGAGTAAGAACAGGATTCAGGATTCAGGAGTGAAGCTGCTCTCTGAGGACCTGAAGAAGAAACACTGTAAACTGGAGACTCTGAGGTAACGTCTAATACACACTTCATTTATAATCTAGATGCTCTGATAGAGACGTAAAATATGTATTTGTAATTCAATAAAACATTTCTTTATTAAAATTTTAAAATTTTCATTTTTTTTCTTTAAAGCAGTGAATTATTGTAATTACAACAAAGTCATTTATACAGGCTTCATTCTGTGACACTCTAGAGTTAATAAATTAACAATAACAATATATTTCTATACAATGTCACACATCTTAATGTCTAAAACTACAGATATTTATTTTGTGCAATATTTAGAATATTCTGAAATAAAATTCTAATTAATTTTGTTTTTTCAGGTTAATGGACAATAATATCAGAGAGGAAGGATACACTGTTCTGTCTGAAGCTCTGAAATCATCTCACCTGATAGAGCTGGATCTCAGAGGGAACGACCCTGGAGCATCAGGAGTGAAGCTGCTCACTGATTTACTACAGGATCCAGACTGTAAACTGAACACACTGAGGTTTATATTATTAAATCATTAAGAGAATAATTTATAATATACATATCAGGACTACTTGTTAAATATGTTCCATATGTTATATCTGATGGTCATATTAGACGTCCTCTTCATAAATAATCTATTATGGACAAACTTGCTAACATCCGAAAAGAGATTCAAAATGATGTCGTAGCAACACAAAATAATTAGGAATCTTAAATTCATGATGTAATATTACTGTAAAAAGGTAGTTTTGTATTTGCTTTTCATTTTTTTGCTACATTTCACCTGCCTTTATTCAGTGTTTGAACTTCTTTAATAATACAGACATGTACGAAATTTCAGTTTTTATTAGTTTGTTAAAAGTGAATTATTAAAGAACTCTAGCACTAAACTTTAACTTAAGACAATTTTAGAAACTGTGTCTAAATTTCTTATGTTTTCCTCTTGTATAAAATCTTCTCTCTTTCTCTCTCTGCAGGTTGTTGAAAAGTTCTGCTGCACAGGAAGGTTGTGATTTACTTTCTAGAGTTCTGGGTGTGAACCCCTTACTGCAGAGAGAACTCAATGTGAGTGAGAAAATATCTGGAGACTCGCAGGTGAAGCAGCTCTCTGCTCTTCTGGAGGATTCACACTGCAGACCAGAGAGACTCAAGTTAGTATTGATCACTTATTTATACTTAAACACTAGTGTATTCCTTTTGGAATGTAATAACTGTATATAATGTCATTAATGAAATATTTTAGTCTACTTTTAAACTGTATATTTTACATTAAACAATATAAAACTACATTTAAACAGAAGTCTTGTCTTCCTTGTTGTCTCTGTATCCAGAGTAAATAACTGCAGGATGACAAATGAAGGTTGTGCTGCTCTGGTATCAGCTCTGGGTTTAAACCCCTCACACCTGAGAGAGCTGGAGCTGAGTGGGAATAAACTGGGAGGATCAGGAATGAAGGAGCTCTGTGATGTGCTGAAGAATCAACAACTCAAACTGCTGAAACTGGGGTAAAGGCATCATTTAAAATAAAATCTATAATGTCAGAAAGAGCAGAGATCTTTAAGAAGACTTTTAGAAGATGTTCTGGTGAAATATGTCATGTTAGTTTGTAATGACCAGATATATGTATTTTAATACCATTTATACAAACTCTATTTAATAGCCTACAACCACCAGCTGGATTAATCTTTGAATATAAACTTGAATTATTATTAAAAGTAACAGAAATCCTTCTAGAAATGTTATAAACACTGAACAGAAGCTAGCAGTTAATCTACAGATAATAAAATCCTCCAGGTAAATGAAGTTACAGTAACAGATTAATGTACAGTATGGACCTGTGAGATGATTACACACTACAGCAGGAATTACAGATACCACCAGCAAGAATTCTTAAAGACACAAAGCCAACAGTGAGGTATATAGTGATGTGATACTCAGACATGATCAGAGCTACATGTAGAGACAGATACAGAAGAACAGAACAGGAGCCTGATAAGGAAACTTCACACTCTTTAAGTAGATTAAAGTAAATTAAATAGAGAAAAATTATACTGAAATTAGACAAAGTTACCTGTTCAGTCTCTCTCTCTCTCTCTCTCTCTCTCTCTCTCTCTCTCTCTCTCTCTCTCTCTCTCTCTCTCTCTCTCTCTCTGTAGGTTGTATAAATGCAGTCTCACTGAAGATGACTGTACTGCTGTTGTAGCAGCTCTGAGAACAAACCCCTCACACCTCAAGGAGCTGGACCTGAGTGACAATACAATTGGAGACACAGGAGTGAAGCAGCTCTGTGATCTACTGAAGACCTCAAACTGCAGTCTGGAAAAACTGAAGTAAATTATTTTTAGTCTTTATTGAGCAAAAAAGGAATGAGGGATGAAATGAACTTTCTATAACAGGTTCTGAATTTACAATAGAAGAAAAGACATTTTGAATTAAAATTGATTATCTGAAATCAGTTACTATTTTTAATAAGAAAGTAAAAAATAGTTCATCTAAATCCTTTAATTATAAACCGGTAACACCTGTAGATTAATTAATCTAATTACATGAATCTCCTGTGAAATGTGACCTGTGCTTCTCTTAAATAATGGTTCTAACTGTTGTCTACTGGCCTGTACTGAGATTATTATTAATTACAAAGCCTTCAGTGATGCTCTGTCACTGTCATGTCACTGTCTCACTGTGAAATGTCCTTTATTAATATTTTCTTTCAGAATAAATAACTGTAATCTCACACAAACACAATGTGGTGATCTGGCTAAAGCTCTGGAATCAAACTCCTCATCACCTCTGAAAGAGCTGGATCTCAGAGGGAACTACAGTGTGTCAGGATGGAACATTTTTAGTTATTTTCTAGGGAATCCAAACTCTAAGTTGACTTTGAGGTGAGTTTCTGATTTACATTCATGTATTTTTTATAACACTGTAAATATTTGACACTGTAATATTTTATTCTTTATGCTTCCACAATAAGTGGTGAAGGTGTTAAATTTACATGTTTTTCTTTGTCCAAGATTCTCATTATGGTATCATCATAACCAGCAGTTTTTCCTCAGTAGCTTTCTTCATGTATAAATGTTATTTTAAGGGTTTTTCTGGTATAACAATTAGTAAGAACACAAAGTAGACTTACTGATAGCAGAGACATCCTCATCTATGCCAACTTGTTAAAGTTCTGTAAACTTAATTTAGTAATTTAGCATAAACTAAAGACAGTCTAAACCCATGATGAGAGCTGGTAGTCGGACTAATTCAGCTTTAACGTTCTGAATCTGATCCCTGCAAATAAAATAGAAAAACTCTTCTGAAAACAGTTTAACAAGAGACAGAGATGTAGAAACCAGGACAAGCTCACAAAAAATACACAGCTCAGAAAAACATTTAATAGGTTGTGAGCTACAAAACTACAAAGTTAGCTAAATAAAGTCATTTCCATATTGTTACATTTACATTATATTTATTACATTATTAATGCTGAGACATCAGAATAATTGTCTGTGCTGGTTCACATCATTTAACATCAGCATCTTGTGGGGACAAACATCCAGAGGTCTGTTATCAGTATCATAATGAAAGGTGTTTTCTCTCTTCAGAATTTTGAGTCCTGAAGCAGAAAAGGTCTGTGATTATCTGACTAAAGTTCTGGGTACAAACCCCTTACTGCAGAGAGAACTGGATCTGAGTGGGAAAATATCTGGAGACTCTGGAGTGAAGCAGCTCTCTGTTCTACTGAAGGATCCACAGTGTAGGACTGAAAGACTTCAGTAAGGAATTAAATTCTATATTAATCTGTAAACTTCAGTTAGTGATGTTAATGTTGAATGGTTTGTCTTTAGGTGATCAATCATTCATCTAGTTTTCAGTCTTTTTCAGTAGTAATGAGTAGTTTGAGGAGAAAAGACGCTCCTCTGCATACAGAAGTGTTAAAGAAAAACCCTGTGATTTATTGTGTTTTCAGACTCAGTGAGTGTAATCTGACAGAGAAAGGATGTTCAGCTCTGCTCACAGCTCTCAGATCAGAACACTCCACCCTGAAGGAGCTGAATCTGAGTAAGAACAGGATTCAGGATTCAGGAGTGAAGCTGCTCTCTGAGGAACTGAAGAAGAAACACTGTAAACTGGAGACTCTGAGGTAACGTCTAATACACACTTCATTTATAATCCAGACGATGATAGAGACGTGAAATACACAATATTTTGTGTCAAAGTGTTGCAGTGCCTGTGGATTTCAAACACAGAGAAATCATCTTATTACCTAATCATACTAATCATGCTAATAAAATGAAGCTAAACTGAAATAATTTGGCTAATTTGAAACAACATGGACAAATGTCCCTAATGTCCCCACAGGAGGGAAAAGAATATAAATGACAGTGTCATATTAATTATCATATAATCATCTGTGAATCCCAGTACATTTACAGAAGGAGTCTCCAGTATCAATAACTTTAAGACATTAAAGTCTCCACAATAAAGACTTTCTTAGTGTAAGCTGCATTTTTTACTGATTAACTTCATGTAAAAGAAAAAAGAGAAGCCAGAACAACTGTTTATAGCTGTTATAATGTGAGTAAGAACAGGAACTTACCTGTTTTGGGGACTTTCTACAACATTAAATGTCTTGTTAAATGTATTACCTTGTTATTGTGGAGTATTGTGTGTAGATCAATGAGGAAAAAATGAGTTAAATCTCTTTTAAGGTGAAGCTAAAACCTACCAAAATGTGGAAAAACTTCAGGAGCTCTGAGATTTTTCATCTGCACTTTATATTTATTTTTATTAAAGCAGACTGAATTTGAGATGACGTGTCAGACTGAATAGAGAAATATATATTTTAAATCATTTATATTTACTGGTATGGTCCAGTTATCAGTACTGACTTTATAATGTCTCTTTATTAGTTCAGAAAAATTCAGACATCACAAATGTGTAATTCAGAACATGTTCCCAAAGAGAACAACAAGAGTAAATACAGTTAATTTATACACTGAACGCTGCCACATTTATACTCCTGGTTTTTACAGAGACTTACAGACCTTTCCTACATAAAAATAATACAATTGGTGTAATTTTGTGTAGACTTTCAGACTGCAGTATAACAGAGGAAGGATACACTTTTCTGGCTGAAGCTCTGAGACAGAATTCATCATCACACCTGACAGAGCTGGATCTCAGAGGGAACGACCCTGGAGCTTCAGGAGTGAAACAACTTACTGACAACAAAGTTTACAACCTGACACTGAGGTGATTCTATAAGCAATGATGATATATACAAATATCATATTAAACAAATATAATTTCTGTTAAAAATAACTTTTCCTTCAAACCTCTACAGGTTGTTAAAAAGTCCTGATGCAGAGGAAGCCTACACGTGTCTTACAGACATGTTCAGTAAGAACCCCTTACTGCACACGGAGCTGAATCTGAGCACCAAAACACCAAAGAACATCAAAGTGAAGCAGCTTTCAGCTCTGCTGCAGGATCCACATTACAGACTGCAGAAACTTACGTAAGAAACAGCTATAAACACACAGATCTCTGTTTTCACTCAGTTGCTCTTGTTTAGTCAGGAGTGACTGTAGCCATGCTAACTGTGTCTGTACTGATTTGAAAACCTCTGACACAGTGAACTGCACTCACTTTATGTTCTGCCTCTTTGAGGAAAACACTATTTTACTTAAAGTACAGACTTAAAGATCCCATTTCTTACAACCCAGTTTAGTAGATATTCACTAAATGTCACAGCACTCATCTTTATCAATATGACAACAAATGTATTAGCTTCAGGAAGAACAAATATTTACTATATAATGTTCCTGAGCTGCTGTGAGTTGTAAACCTGTACAATAATAACTTACAGTAATTCACATTCAGTACTGCTGAGTTACAGGCAGGAAAATTCTGAACACAAACTTTATACACCACCTCACATACGTCCAGGGCATCGTGTATGAACGTGGTACAGCCAAAGACCTGCCCAGAAGGAGGTTTGGGACATGAATGAGGTTTAAACATAATGACACAAAATCTTTTGTTTCACTAAAGTCATTAAGGAGCAGCAGATTCTTCCTTTCCTGGTGGTTGGATTTATTGGTCCACTACACAACTGAGTAAAAGACTAACAGCCCTGACCTGAACTTACTCTCTCTGTCTCTCTCTCTCTCTCTCTCTCTCTCTCTCTGTCTCTCTCTCTCTCTCTCTCTCTGTAGGTTGTATAAATGCAGTCTCACTGAAGATGACTGTACTGCTGTTGTATCAGCTCTGAGAACAAACCCCTCACACCTCAAGGAGCTGGACCTGAGTGACAATACAATTGGAGACACAGGAGTGAAGCAGCTCTGTGATCTACTGAAGACCTCAAACTGCAGTCTGGAGAAACTGAAGTAAATTATTTTTAGTCTTTATTGAGGAAAAAAAAGAAATGAGGGATAAAATGAAGAAATTTCTATAACAGGTTCTGAATTTACAATAGAAGAAAAGACATTTTGAATTAAAATTGATTATCTTGCATAACTTCACTGTATAAATAAGTCAAATAAGCTATTAAAACATTAGTCTAAATCCTCTAATTATAAACAGGTAACACCTGTAGATTAATTAATCTAATTACATGAATCTCCTGTGAAATGTGACCTGTTCTTCTCTTAAATAATGGTTCTAACTGTTGTCTACTGGCCTGTACTGAGATTATTATTAATTACAAAGCCTTCAGTGATGCTCTGTCACTGTCATGTCACTGTCTCACTGTGAAATGTCCTTTATTAATATTTTCTTTCAGAATAAATAACTGTAATCTCACACAAACACAATGTGGTGATCTGGCTAAAGCTCTGGAATCAAACTCCTCATCACCTCTGAAAGAGCTGGATCTCAGAGGGAACTACAGTGTGTCAGGATGGAACATTTTTAGTTATTTTCTAGGGAATTCAAACTCTAAGTTGACTTTAAGGTGAGTTTTTTTAAATATGTTTCTTTTTTTAAATGTTATGTTCTGGGAAAACCTTCACCTGATCAAATTGATAAAGTTTTACAGTGAAATTTACAGTGTGTTGACACTCAGGACAGATACGTAGCGTACATTTTTGTTATGAAAGTGTGTGAAGTTTACATACATGAGACAGATCTTGAATCTCAACCAAGAACAATAAATCCAGCTGCTGTTCTGTCTGTGCTGGTTCACATCATTTAACATCAGCATCTTGTGGGGACAAACATCCAGAGGTCTGTTATCAGTATCATAATGAAAGGTGTTTTCTCTCTACAGAATTTTGAGTCCTGAAGCAGAAAAGGTCTGTGATTATCTGACTAAAGTTCTGGGTACAAACCCCTTACTGCAGAGAGAACTGGATCTGAGTGGGAAAATATCTGGAGACTCTGAAGTGAAGCAGCTCTCTGTTCTACTGAAGGATCCACAGTGTAGGACTGAGAAACTCAGGTGTGTGGTCTGATTCCTCACCTGGTGTTTTTATTTGTGTTCACATTAAATCTATAAAGATATTCCACTGTACACATGATCACTCTATTGTTTCTATACCTTGGAATTATTTTTGATGGTTGATCTTGTGGGTTGTTAAAGACATTTTCTCAGCTGTGTTCTCTGACTGCAGGCTGAATAAGAATTAACAGACTCTCTTTTCCAAAGCAACAAAAGTGCTTTTAAGTCTCCACAACTGAATACATTAACTCTGGTTTAATAGGTTACAGACTTAAGCTTCCATGAGCCCAAAACACTGTTTAAAGTTATATATATATTTACACAAACAGGGGAGAAAATGCTAGTTCAAGTATTTCATGAAGACGTTGGTCTTCAACCATCATTTTACGATAGCCAGTGACTCACCTCTCTGGACCCTAGACTCTGTGTGTCCAGCTTGCGCAGTGAAGCACGAGCGATTTGCTACTGCACTGGGCATTCCAATGTCCTCCTCTACCCACACAGTGCCATCTTTTTCCGTCTGGCTCAGACAGGGCTTCCCAGTACCACGGTGCGTCTTCCGTGGAGGCATGTTGGGTTTTTGCTCCGTCTCCTTTTCGGATTCTTCTGAGGAGGTATCAGTGGCCTGCTGGACAAATTAAATCTCTCCTCCATCAGAGTCTGCCTCGTCCATTTCCTGAAACCAGGCCAAAGCCTGTTGTGCGGAGAGGTTCTTCCTGCGTGGCAGTGATACGGAGGCCATCCTGATGTCCGTTCTCAAAAATGCGAAGAAGAACCTATGTGAGGAAGGACCAAGGACCAAGTACTGAGCCCTTTGGGACACCAGTGGAGAGTCTGCGTGAAGCAGATGTCACTCCCCTCCATGCTACCTGATATGACCGGCCTTCCAGGTAGAAAGCAAACCATTCCCAGGCTAATTCGCAAATTCCAAGACTCCTGAGGGTGGACAAGAGAGTCTTGTGCTTGTCCGTATCAAACGCTGCTGAAAGGTCAAGGAGGATGAGGACAGATGAAGCCAGGCTGATGTATCAGCATGCAGTTTCTCGGAGACATCCAAAAGGGCTGTCTCTGTCAAATGTGCTGCCAGACTGATTGTGATCTTGGAGGTTGTTCTGTGAGAGATAGATAGACAGTTGATTATAGACTTATAGACAATGTGTTCAAGAATTTTTGAAAGAAATGAGATAAGACAAGTGATACTGGTCTGTAGTTACTGATGTCTGACGGATCCAGAGCAGGTTTCTTCAGGATGGGAATAAATCTAGTTTGTAGTTGGTACATAACCAGATGTTATTGATCCATTGATGATTGTGGTGATGAAGGGCAGAAGGTCTTGCGAGATGTTCTGGAGCATAGTGGAAGGGAGTGGATCCAATGAGCAAGTGGTAGGATTGCAAGACCGGATAAGTTTTAAAATCTCTTCTGTTGCTATGGTTGAGAAATGCGACAAAGAATGAGTAATTGAATCTTGGTTGTGAAATGTAATGTAGGTGCAGTCAGGGCAAAAGTGAAGGTCCCGCAGATTTTCTCATGGTAAAAAGAAGCAAAGTCTTCCGCAGTTATGGAGGATGAAACAGGTGGAGCTGGGGGTTGAGAAGAGAATAGAAGATGTTGTGGATTTTACGAGTGTCATGTGCAAAAGCTTCAATCTTTTCCCTGTAGAAGGAAGTCTTGGCAGAAGACACGTCTGAAGAGAACTTGGCCAGGAGTGTACGTTAACAGACAAGATCTGCATCAAGTTGTGATTTCTTCCACTTCCTCTCTGATGATCTTATCTTTCTTCATTTGTTTCACAGCACATCTAAAAGCCAAGGAGCAGAACAAGAAATCTTCTTAGGCTTAGTGGACATAGAGTAGAGAAAGTATAAATGTTCTATGTGTCCTGAGTGAAATTTCCGCTTATCCAGACGATGATAGAGACGTGAAATACACAATATTTTGTGTCAAAGTGTTGCAGTGCCTGTGGATTTCAAATAGCATAATGAGCAGTTTAAAAATGAGCTTATTATCCACATTATATTCAGAAATCCATACTGTTTCCTAAAAGAACTTTAGTACGTCATTGTACTTTCTAAAAACATTTTTCTTTTCCGTTGTTTGAAGTAGCTCTCATTAAAACAGTGAATTAATGTAATAGTTTGTTAATTCAACCAAATAATTTGTACAGGCTCCATTTAGTGACAATCTAGGGTTAATAAAATAACAATAAAAATAGGTTATATTCACAATTTGTATAGTGTCACATGTCTTAATGCCTAAAATTATATGTATTTATTTTGTACAATATTTGGAATATTCTGAAATAAAATTATTTTCTTTTCAGGTTAATGGACAATAATATCAGAGAGGAAGGATACACTGTTCTGTCTGAAGCTCTGAAATCATCTCACCTGATAGAGCTGGATCTCAGAGGGAACGACCCTGGAGCATCAGGAGTGAAGCTGCTCACTGATTTACAACAGGATCCAGACTGTAAACTGTACACACTGAGGTCAGCAATTTATAACAATTACATGACAATGTTCACTTCATTTATTAATTATGAATGTATAAACAAGTACATTTATTTTATTAATATTTGATTAGAGCAAAATACTATAGTAAGGTATATTTAATATAAAATTATTAATGAGTATTTTTTTTCCTTATAGATTGTTGAAAAGTCCTGAAGCAGAGGAAGCCTTTAAACATCTACATAATGTTCTAGACACAAACCCTTTATTGCAGACGGATCTAAATCTGAGTGGGAAAATAAAAGGAGACTCAGGAGTGAAGCAGCTCTCTGTTCTACTGAAGGATTCACACTGCAGAACTGAGAAACTTACGTATGTACATTAAATTCTCATTATTATTATCATCATTATTGTTATTATTATATAGTAGAATATAAGTTCATCTTTAGGGATTCTTTTGATTTTAACCTTCATGTAAAGTGAACCATCATGTGAAAAGAGAACAGACAAAATTAGTCTTTCAGCCACACACAATAAGAGCTCTGTATCTATAGAAAATTAATTACAGATGAGACAAAAATGTTGATGAAACATGTGACTGTCATTATATTACATGCAGTGTGTGTTTAAACTCATATGAAATGTAGTGGCTCCTCTGATCTTTTTATTCCTTTTTAGGCTTATTAAATGTGACCTAATGACAGAAAGCTGTATAACTCTGGCCAAAGTTCTCAGTTTACAGCCTTGTTTTCTAACCGAATTGGACCTGAGTGAAAACAGCCTACAGAATTCAGGGGTCATGGAATTATCTAAAGGACTCAAGAATCGATGCTGTAAACTGAAGATATTAAGGTACAGTGATATAAACCTGTATAAGCAGTACTACCACTGGTACTGTTATTACTACTAATAACAATGTTAGATTATTTTTTAGACAAGCTATGACAGCATAACAAAACGAGAGAGTCAGAAGGTGACAGACATGAGAGCTTCCTGGGACATAAAGTGTCCGACCACTCCGTAGTCAGCAAACCTGGGAGACTTGTGATTGTGGTCAGGCGAAAGCATCCAAAAAGTTTCAGTTCACCGAACACTCTGCCCATGAACCCTCCAAATCTGCTCTTTCACCTAAGAAAAACTATAAATAGAAAGCTGGACTAAACAAATATGTTTTTAGCCTGGACACTGTAGACTTTGCTACTCGTGGGGTGCTAGCAAATAGCCTGCACCGTCTGATCGAAGTAAGCATAGCAGATGATTGGAAGATGTTTTTGTAAATGAACAAACTGGGACAACTGGACAAAATCTCCACAAAATTTGCCTTGTGATTTACCTTAGCTGGACTCCCTAAAGGGGGGAAACAGAAATGTGTTCACACAATCATCCTGAGATCACAAGATTGGTGATATCATGAAGGCAGTGGTGGTAAACTCTCTCTCAGGGAACGACCCTGGAGTTTTAGGAGTGAAAATGCTTGATGAAATCCAAAATAATCAAAATTACAAACTGAAGACACTTAGGTGATTCTTCAAATAAGCAAAAATCATTTCATAAATATTCAACATAAATAAATACTGTAAAGGTCCGAGAGCAAATTGGATAAATTTGCTAATTGGCTGCAATTTAGTATTTATTTGAGTAGTTATTATTATTATTATTAGATAATTATTAGATATATTATTAGGGTTTTTAGAGGGAGACTTCCGGTGAACTGTTCTCTCCACGTTATCTCCACCATGGCTCTTTTAAACGCCTCTAGCACTTACGTCATCGTGCTTCCGAGATTGCCCGTGCGGACCAACATAGGCGCCATCTTTGTTGTGGCCGCTCTTACCACTACCTTGCCTCCTTATACCAATAAACTACGTCATTTATTAGAAATACAAATTCAATGTGTGCTTATGAAAGAGCACTGTTACACAGTGGTGGTAAACTCTCTCTCTCTCTCTCTCTCTCTCTCTCTCTCTCTCTCTCTCTCTCCTCCTCTATCAATCACAGTGACACTAGCCAATAGAATGTGTTATGTAGATTGTGTTATGTCTCCCCATGAGGCTGTAAGAGGAGCATCTGGTATTTGCCCTCCCTGGTTGGTAGCTGTGTTGAATGAGTGGCCAAGACTGAGTTTTGTTTTATTGAGATGGCTGTTGATTTGTTTTTTCTTAAAAACACAGTGTTTGGTGGAAATGGTTGTATGATTAAAGAAATGAACTTATTACTATTTTTGTCTAGACTTTCAGACTGCAGTGTAACAGAGGAAGGATACACTGCTCTGGCTGAAGCTCTGAAATCAAACCCATCATCACACATGATAGAGCTGGACCTCAGAGGGAACGACCCTGGAGATTCAGGAGTGAAAATACTTGATGAAATCCAAAATAATCAAAATTACAAACTGAAGACACTTAGGTGATTCTTCAAATAAGCAAAAATCATTTCATAAATATTCAACATAAATAAATACTGTAAAGATCCGAGAGCAAATTGGATAAATTTGAGAATTGTTGTTATTATTATTATTATTATTATTATTATTATTATTGTTATTATTATTATTATTATTATTATTATTATTATTATTATGTTTTTGCAGGTTGATAAAAAGCTCTGCTGCACAGAAGGCCTGTAATTGGCTGAATTCAGTTGTAGATAAAAACACTTTACTCCTAAAAGAGCTCGATCTGAGCAGGAAGGAAACAGGAGACTCAGGAATGAAGAAGCTCTCAGTTCTGATGAAAGACTCACACTGTAAATTTCAGAAAATAAAGTAAGTGTTCTGATGTTTGTACTGTAATGTTTCAGCGTCAGTCTGGTTTTATACGCAGAATATTTTCATCTGTCATGCAGTGTGAAAGGAAACAGTTTTGAACTGCGTTGTGTGAGGAGCAACTAAGGAGAGATTTTTAGACACAACACACTTCAGTAGTTCCTTTTATTCCAGAAGTGTCCACATGACTTTGGCCATGTAGTGTGGTGTTCATTTGTAATTTTAATAGTAACTTTAAACATTATTGACTGAGCAGGAAGACAATCATTAAGTTATTAGCAAAAAATGATAGGGATTATTTACAGTGATATTGTAAAGGACCGTCCTTTAGCTGCCTTTTTGCTATGTGAGGTTTGGTCTGTTCACTTCACTGTAGATTTTACCAAGGATTAAAACTCCTGTAGACAAAAATCAACCAACAGAAATCATCATATTCTACAGATTCAATACTACAGCTGACACTTTTATTTTCTCCTTTCAGGCTCAGTGAGTGTAACCTGACAGAGAGAAGCTGCTGGTCTTTACACACAGTTCTCAGCTCAGAATCCTCCAAGCTGACTGAGGTGGATCTGAGCAGTAATCCTCTGGAGGACTCAGGAGTGAAGCAGCTTTGTGCTGGACTGAAGAGTCCACACTGTAAACTGGAGACACTGAGGTCAGTTCATCTTTATTATTCAAGTTCAGGTTTTAAGTTAGAAGTTAAAATTGATTGAAATGCTTGTAGTGAGGATCATGGTTAGGCAATCAGTAAGCAGCATACAGGGAAATACCAGGAGTCAGACACCAGACATCTAACAACTAACAGAAACAAAAGGCTTGGTGATTTCAGGTGTAACACAAACTGAGCTTTACATCATCACAATGTGAGATGTGATAGAACAGAAGAGTTTGAGCAGAAGTCTGGTGATTGGGAACAAGTTAGGGGTAATGGGTTCTGGGACGTATTGTCTGTAGTGACTGTAGGCCACAGTGCATTCTGGGAAACTGAGTTCATTGACGGAGTTGACCTGACACCAGAAAAATAGTAATAGTGCCCTTTTATTAATTGATTAAACTGGACGTGTTAATATAAGGATTAATTATATGGAAAATAATTTTAGGTTTATGATCAGGTGGATAGAAACTACCAAGAGGTTCAAACCTTTAAAGAAAACATTACAGTTAACTTTTAATTCTGATTCTGATATCCATTTAAACCACCAAGCAAAAACTTTTAAACTAAATCCTACCAAACAGAATAAGATTAGATTTAGATCTCTGTCATGAATAAATAATAATAAACATTTGTTCTCACAGACTTTCAGACTGCAGTATAACAGAGGAAGGATACACTGTTCTGTCTGAAGCTCTGAAATCATCTCACCTGATAGAGCTGGATCTCAGAGGGAACGACCCTGGAGCATCAGGAGTGAAGCTGCTCACTGATTTACTACAGGATCCAGACTGTAAACTGAACACACTGAGGTCAGCAAGATACAATACATGTCCAAATGTTTAAGAACTAAGAATCCAGACACTGTTCCAGCATGACAATGTCCCTGTGCACAAAACAGCTCCATGAAGACATGGTGTAGAGGTTAATGTTGGAGTGGAAGAACTCCTGATCAGAGCCCAGAGCTCAATCCCACTGAACACAGATCATATATCTGTGATGGTCAGTGTGACCGTTTGAGGTGCAAACTGCAGTTTAAGGGCTCAGAAAAATACAATATTCACATAGCTAGGCAAAAAGTCAGAAACCATGTAATCATACAGAAAAACAAGGTCTGTTAACATCAGAGACTAAACTGAGTGTAAACTTTACAATCCACACAACACACCCCATGGTTTATACAGATCTATATTCAGGACATAAACTGAAAACAGGTGGAGATTAATCATGACAAACGAGGAAAACAAGCAAAGACAAGAGACAAAACACACATGACAACATAAATAAATCAATGAAACACAGAACAAAAGCAGAAGTAAGGACCATAGCACTAGTCTCACTTTGTTTACTGCACACAGGGGATTCCTGACAGGCATCAGTGTGGGAAAAGCAGCACTTCTTTAGACACCATTCGAAACTGTCACTTATTTAAAAAACTACAGAAAATGTTTCTCCTTCAATCCAAAGTTGTGGTAAAATAACAAGTTATAGAATGATGAGGTTCAGCTTTACAATAACAGCTCTTAAACCATCAACACACACTTACTTCCTGTTCATTATTTAATTTTCTTGTCTAACAGAGCAATACAGAATACAGTTGTAGCTCTTACAACATTCTTACTGACAAAACACAAACTTCTGTGCAATTTCTAATAATTTGTTGTTATTGGCAGGTTAACACATTTAGAGTCACTTAAAGTGTCCTAAAATACTCAGTGGTTTGTCTCGTAATATCTTTGTCTCATTGCTGTTGAAACATTTCAGATATTTAATCATATTTATATGCATTTTTTCACTTTTAAGTAAATCTGTGAAAGTGACAGTAATTCTGACTTTTTTTCAGTTATAAAAACTGTATGTTGATCCATCAAGGATTACAGATATTATACACTGATTAAAGACATTTTTCTTTTTTGTTGTAGTTGAAACATCTAGAATTATACCAGATCTCTGTCAATTAAACAAATCTATACATAATTACTGAACCAGTCTTTCTTTTCACTGTAGATTGTCTGTAATTGTATCTAATTGTAAAATGTATTAAACTAGAATTTAACAGTTTTATCTATTAAATAAAAAATAAATATTTGTGAAATTGTGATAAATTTGTGAATGTAATTTAAGTCTTTCTTTAATCAACATAATGTGTAGTTTATTATATTGATTAATGAAGTCAGTCAGGCAGAAAACCCAGAGAAAACCCCATGAGAGGTACAGAGACTCCACACAGACAGTAACTCAACACAGGATTGAACACATTAGTACTGTTTCAGTTATAGACCTCACAATGTAGCAGGAAAATGTTATTTTATAGTTATAGTTATATATATATATATTATTAAGTATTAAGTATATTCTATTAAATATAAATATTTTATAGTTTTCATAACAGACTATAAAGAGTTAAAACTTATACAGAAGACAAATGGTGACATTCTGTCTGTATCTATCAGTGACTTACTGCCTGATTTCCTGTTTGTGGTTGTGAAAGTTCACATATTAAAATATCAATAGAACTAATTGTGGATTTTGGACAGTCGACACTAAATAAGTCAGACGTGTCCCAGTACAATTGTGTCTCTACCAGTAAAATATCAAGGTAATATTCCAGTAACACAAAACATACCTGCTGTCTCACCTCACTACACCTCTTAATAATATATTCAGTTTAACCCAAAACCTTTTACATTTAATTATGAATCAGTCATTTTTAAGATCAGTAGTTAAAATGATCTGATACTCAAGGTTTCAGCAGAGACTGACATCTAATGGAGGATTCAGGAGGCTGGAGGTAAAATAAAGGATGAAACTGTTAATAATTTAATCTGTTTCTGTTTCCTGACTACAGGCTGTTAAAAAGTCCTGATGCAGTGAAGGTCTGTGATTCTCTGACTGAGGTTCTGGGTACAAACCCCTTACTGCAGAGAGAACTGGATCTGAGTGGGAAAATAAAAGGAGACTCAGGAGTGAAGCAGCTCTCTGTTCTACTGAAGGATTCACACTGCAGAACTGAGAAACTTACGTATGTACATTAAATTCTCATTATTATTATCATTATTGTTATTATTATATAGTAGAATATAAGTTAATCTTTAGGGATTCTTTTGATTTTAACCTTCATGTAAAGTGAAACATCATGTGAAAAGAGAACAGACAAAATTAGTCTTTCAGCCACACACAATAAGAGCTCTGTATCTATAGAAAATTAATTACAGATGAGACAAAAATGTTGATGAAACATGTGACTGTCATTATATTACATGCAGTGTGTGTTTAAACTCATATGAAATGTAGTGGCTCCTCTGATCTTTTTATTCCTTTTTAGGCTTATTAAATGTGACCTAATGACAGAAAGCTGTATAACTCTGGCCAAAGTTCTCAGTTTACAGCCTTGTTTTCTAACCGAATTGGACCTGAGTGAAAACAGCCTACAGAATTCAGGGGTCATGGAATTATCTAAAGGACTCAAGAATCCATGCTGTAAACTGGAGATATTAAGGTACAGTGATATAAACCTGTATAAGCAGTACTACCACTGGTACTGTTATTACTACTAATAACAGTGTTAGATTATTTTTTGTTACAACTAAATACGACACAGTGATGGTGGTTGTGTTATTACATGAATTTAGACAAAACCAATACAGGACTGATAACTGAGACTAATATGTGGGACACATCTGATGTCCTGTTAATTGTTCATTAACATGAAAAAAAAAGTTTAAGTGCAGTTATAATTGAAGAATATATATTTATAGGTTATTCTCTTCATACAGTCTTATATATACTATCTACATGGGGAGGTGGTCCAGTGTCCAGTGAATGTAAAGTTTCTAAACTCATATCATTTTAATCATTTTAAAACGTGGAATTTGACATTTTAAAATGATCATTAATGTACATGATCTCAGTGTGAAAACAATGGTAGAGCTACCAGACAGGAACCCATCCTCATTTGGATGATACTTTCTACAGCTGTTTATAGTTTTGTGTTTTTGTGCAACCAAGTCTTCAAATGTTCAGTGATGAAGACCCGAGCTGATCAACACAACAGCAGTTCTAAGTTGGTCTCCAACGACAGTCCCATGGGTTATAGGCTTTCCACACAGATCTATCCTCAGCAGGAGAGGGAGAGAGAGAGAGAGAGAGAGAGAGAGAGAGAGAGAGAGAGAGAGAGAGAGACAGAGAGAGAGACAGAGAGAGACAGAGAGAGAGACAGAGAGAGAGACAGAGAGAGAGACAGAGAGAGAGACAGAGAGAGACAGAGAGAGAGAGAGACAGAGAGACAGAGAGAGAGAGAGAGAGAGAGAGAGAGAGACAGAGAGACAGAGAGAGAGAGAGAGAGAGACAGAGAGAGAGAGAGAGAGAGAGAGAGACAGAGAGAGAGAGAGAGAGAGACGGAGAGAGAGAGAGACAGAGAGAGAGAGAGAGAGAGACAGAGAGAGAGAGAGAGAGAGAGAGAGAGAGACAGAGAGAGAGAGAGAGAGAGAGAGAGAGAGAGAGAGGTATTAGGTATACTTGTAATCATATAAGGTTTAATACAATGTACATTATGTGTAAAGTGCAGACAGGGACTCTGGCAAGACTGGCTATGAGAGCATAAGAGAGAGTCAGAATACAACATTCAACACAATCATCCCTCAGCACCTGATTGTGAAGCTGAGCCTGCTGGGACTAAACACCTCCCTCTGAAACTGGATTCTGGACTTTCTGACTGGGAGACCTCAGTCAGTCCGAACATCATCTCCAGCACCACCACACTGAGCACTGGAGCCCCTCAGGGCTGTGTGCTCAGCCCATTGCTGTTCACTTTGCTGACTCACGACTGTGCAGCAATGCACAGATCGAACCATATTATCAAGTTCACTGATGACACGACTGTGGTGGGTCTCATCAGCAAGAACAAGGAGTCAGCATACAGAGAGGAGGTGCAACAGCTAACTACCTGGTGTAGAGCCAACAGCCGGTCTCTGAATGTTAATAAAACTAAAGAGATGCTTGTTGACTTCAGGAGAGCACAGTTCGACCACTCTCCACTGAACATCGACGGATCATCTGTAGAGATCGTCAGGAGCAGCAAATTTCTTTGTGTTCATCTAGCGGAGAACCTCACCTGGTCACTCAACACCAGCTCCATCACCAAGAAAGCCCAGCAGCATCTCTACTTCTTACGAAGGCTGAGAAAGGCACATCTCCCTCCCCCCATCCTGACTACTTTTTACAGAGGGACAATTGAGAGCATTCTGAGCAGCTGCATCACTGTCTAGTTTGGGAACTTTATGATCTCGGATCGCAAGACCCTGCAGCGGATAGTGAGGACAGCTGAGAAGATCATTGGAGTCTTTCTTCCCTCTATCATGGACATTTGCATCACTCGCTGCATCCGCAAAGCCAACAGCATTGTGGACCTCACACACCTCACACACACTCTTCACCCTCCTGTCTTCTGGAAAAAAGGTACTGAAGCATTCGGGCCTCACGACCAGACTGGGTTACAGTTTCTTCCAACAAGCCATCAGACTCCTTAATAACTGAACTGTACTGAGCACAACACACACACACACATCAACTGTATGGACTGCACAGACCTACACCAAATACACACACTTCCAATATACATCCATCAATCTGTTTACATGCTGTTTTTGCACCCTTTTTGTTCTTTGCACATTCTGTCTCACATTTCAGTTGTTTGCTGTTCTGCACAATACTTTACATTATCTCATGTAACTGCTGCTATAACACTGTGTTCAATCTAGTATTTCTGCACACGCAATATTGTTGAACACACAGTATTTACACTGAACACACAGTATTTACACTGAACACACAGTATTTACACTGAACACACAGTATTTACACTGAACATACAGTATTTACACTGAACATACAGTATTTACACTGAACATACAGTATTTACACTGAACATACAGTATTTACACTGAACACACAGTATTTACACTGAACACACAGTATTTACACTGAACATACAGTATTTACACTGAACACACAGTATTTACACTGAACATACAGTATTTACACTGAACATACAGTATTTACACTGAACACACAGTATTTACACTGAACATACAGTATTTACACTGAACACACAGTATTTACACTGAACATACAGTATTTACACTGAACACACAGTATTTACACTGAACATACAGTATTTACACTGAACATACAGTATTTACACTGAACACACAGTATTTACACTGAACATACAGTATTTACACTGAACACACAGTATTTACACTGAACATACAGTATTTACACTGAACACACAGTATTTACACTGAACACACAGTATTTACACTGGTCGCCGCTGTTTCAGTTTATTGTCTCTTGTGTATTGTCTTTTTTGTATTGTCTTGTAATTTTTTTGTCTTTTGTCCTGCACTGTCTTGTCTGTCTTGTTTGTCTTGTCCTGCACTGTTTGTACCAGGTTGCACAGTTGCACTTCATGTTGCTAAGACTTACTTACTAAGTCCTTAGCTCTGTCTTTGTTTTATGTAGCACCATGTTCCTGGAGAAACCTTGTCTAATTTCACTGTGTACTGTAACAGCTATATATGGTTGAAATGACAATAAAAGCTTCTTGACTTGAATTGACAGAAGGTGACAGACATGAGAGCTTCCTGGGACATAATGCGTCTGACTACTCCGCAGTCAGCAAACCTGAGAGACTTGTGATTGTGGTTAGGCGAAAGCATCCAAAAAGTTTCAGTTCACCGAACACTCTGCCCATGAACCCTCCAGATCTGCTCTTTCACCTAAGAAAATCTATTAATAGAAAGCTGGTCTAAACAAATGTGTGTAAGCATAGCAGATGATTGGAAGATGTTTTTGTAAATGAACAAACTGGTACAACTGGACAAAATCTCCACAAAATTTGCCTTGTGATTTACCTTAGCTGGACTCCCTAAAGGGGGCAACAGAAATGTGTTCACACAATCATCCTGAGATCACAAGATTGGTTGTGATCTCAGGAAGCCAGTGGTGGTAAACTCTCTCTCTCTCTCTCTGTCTCTCTCTCTCACTTCCTCTATCAATCACAGTGACACTAGCCAATAATGAGTTCTGCTAGCTCATCCATGCAGAACAGGGTAGATTGTGTAATGCCTCCCCCTGAGGCTACAAGAGGAGCCTCTGGTACACTTTACCCTCACTGGTAGCTGTGTTGAATGAGTGGCCAAGACTGAGTTTTGTTTTATTGAGATGGCTGTTGGTTTGTTTTTTCTTAAAAACACAGTGTTTGGTGGAAATGGTTGTATGATTAAAGAAATGAACTTATTACTATTTTTGTCTAGACTTTCAGACTGCAGTGTAACAGAGGAAGGATACACTGCTCTGGCTGAAGCTCTGAAATCAAACCCATCATCACACATGATAGAGCTGGACCTCAGAGGGAACGACCCTGGAGATTCAGGAGTGAAAATGCTTGATGAAATCCAAAATAATCAAAATTACAAACTGAAGACACTTAGGTGATTCTTCAAATAAGCAAAAATCATTTCATAAATATTCAACATAAATAAATACTGTAAAGATCCGAGAGCAAATTGGATAAATTTGAGAATTATTATTATTATTATTATTATTATTATGTTTTTGCAGGTTGATAAAAAGCTCTGCTGCACAGGAGGCCTGTAATTGGCTGAATTCAGTTGTAGATAAAAACACTTTACTCCTAAAAGAGCTCGATCTGAGCAGGAAGGAAACTAAAAAACTAAATCCTACCAAACAGAATAAGATTAGATTTAGATCTCTGTCATGAATAAATAATAATAAACATTTGTTCTCACAGACTTTCAGACTGCAGTATAACAGAGGAAGGATACACTGTTCTGTCTGAAGCTCTGAAATCATCTCACCTGATAGAGCTGGATCTCAGAGGGAACGACCCTGGAGCATCAGGAGTGAAGCTGCTCACTGATTTACTACAGGATCCAGACTGTAAACTGAACACACTGAGGTCAGCAATTTATAACAATTACATGACAATGTTCACTTCATTCATTAATTACGAATGTATAAACAAGTAAAAGTATTTTATTACTATTTGATTAGAGTAAAATACTATAGTAAGGTATATTTAATATAAAATTATTAATGAGTTTTTTTTTCTCCTTATAGATTGTTGAAAAGTCCTGAAGCAGAGGAAGTCTTTAAACATCTACATAATGTTCTAGACACAAACCCTTTATTGCAGACGGATCTAAACCTGAGTGGGAAAATAAAAGGAGACTCAGGAGTGAAGCAGCTCTCTGATCTACTGAAGGATTCACACTGCAGAACTGAGAAACTTACGTATGTACATTAAATTCTCATTATTATTATCATTATTGTTATTATTATATAGTAGAATATAAGTTCATCTTTAGGGATTCTTTTGATTTTAACCTTCATGTAAAGTGAAACATCATGTGAAAAGAGAACAGACAAAATTAGTCTTTCAGCCACACACAATAAGAGCTCTGTATCTATAGAAAATTAATTACAGATGAGACAAAAATGTTGATGAAACATGTGACTGTCATTATATTACATGCAGTGTGTGTTTAAACTCATATGAAATGTAGTGGCTCCTCTGATCTTTTTATTCCTTTTTAGGCTTATTAAATGTGACCTAATGACAGAAAGCTGTATAACTCTGGCCAAAGTTCTCAGTTTACAGCCTTGTTTTCTAACCGAACTGGACCTGAGTGAAAACAGCCTACAGAATTCAGGGGTCATGGAATTATCTAAAGGACTCAAGAATCCATGCTGTAAACTGGAGATATTAAGGTACAGTGATATAAACCTGTATAAGCAGTACTACCACTGGTACTGTTATTACTACTAATAACAATGTTAGATTATTTTTTGTTACAACTAAATACGACACAGTGATGGTGGTTGTGTTATTACATGAATTTAGACAAAACCAATACAGGACTGATAACTGAGACTAATATGTGGGACACATCTGATGTCCTGTTAATTGTTCATTAACATGAAAAAAAAAGTTTAAGTGCAGTTATAATTGAAGAATATATATTTATAGGTTATTCTCTTCATACAGTCTTATATATACTATCTACATGGGGAGGTGGTCCAGTGTCCAGTGAATGTAAAGTTTCTAAACTCATATCATTTTAATCATTTTAAAACGTTGAATTTGACATTTTAAAATGATCATTAATGTACATGATCTCAGTGTGAAAACAATGGTAGAGCTACCAGACAGGAACCCATCCTCATTTGGATGATACTTTCTACAGCTGTTTATAGTTTTGTGTTTTTGTGCAACCAAGTCTTCAAATGTTCAGTGATGAAGACCCGAGCTGATCAACACAACAGCAGTTCTAAGTTGGTCTCCAACGACAGTCCCATGGGTTATAGGCTTTCCACACAGATCTATCCTCAGCAGGAGAGAGAGAGAGAGAGAGAGAGAGAGAGAGAGAGAGAGAGAGAGAGAGAGAGAGAGAGAGAGAGAGAGAGAGAGAGAGAGAGAGAGAGAGAGAGAGAGAGAGAGAGAGAGAGAGAGAGAGAGAGAGAGAGAGAGAGAGAGAGAGAGAGAGAGAGAGAGGTATTAGTTATACTTGTAATCATATAAGGTTTAATACAATGTACATTATGTGTAAAGTGCAGACAGGGACTCTGGCAAGACTGGCTATGAGAGCATAAGAGAGAGTCAGAATACAACATTCAACACAATCATCCCTCAGCACCTGATTGTGAAGCTGAGCCTGCTGGGACTAAACACCTCCCTCTGAAACTGGATTCTGGACTTTCTGACTGGGAGACCTCAGTCAGTCCGAACATCATCTCCAGCACCACCACACTGAGCACTGGAGCCCCTCAGGGCTGTGTGCTCAGCCCATTGCTGTTCACTTTGCTGACTCACGACTGTGCAGCAATGCACAGATCGAACCATATTATCAAGTTCACTGATGACACGACTGTGGTGGGTCTCATCAGCAAGAACAAGGAGTCAGCATACAGAGAGGAGGTGCAACAGCTAACTACCTGGTGTAGAGCCAACAGCCGGTCTCTGAATGTTAATAAAACTAAAGAGATGCTTGTTGACTTCAGGAGAGCACAGTTCGACCACTCTCCACTGAACATCGACGGATCATCTGTAGAGATCGTCAGGAGCAGCAAATTTCTTTGTGTTCATCTAGCGGAGAACCTCACCTGGTCACTCAACACCAGCTCCGTCACCAAGAAAGCCCAGCAGCATCTCTACTTCTTACGAAGGCTGAGAAAGGCACATCTCCCTCCCCCCATCCTGACTACTTTTTACAGAGGGACCATTGAGAGCATTCTGAGCAGCTGCATCACTGTCTAGTTTGGGAACTTTACGATCTCGGATCGCAAAACCCTGCAGCGGATAGTGAGGACAGCTGAGAAGATCATTGGAGTCTTTCTTCCCTCTATCATGGACATTTGCATCACTCGCTGCATCCGCAAAGCCAACAGCATTGTGGACCTCACACACCTCACACACACTCTTCACCCTCCTGTCTTCTGGAAAAAAGGTACTGAAGCATTCGGGCCTCACGACCAGACTGGGTTACAGTTTCTTCCAACAAGCCATCAGACTCCTTAATAACTGAACTGTACTGAGCACAACACACACACACACATCAACTGTATGGACTGCACAGACCTACACCAAATACACACACTTCCAATATACATCCATCAATCTGTTTACATGCTGTTTTTGCACCCTTTTTGTTCTTTGCACATTCTGTCTCACATTTCAGTTGTTTGCTGTTCTGCACAATACTTTACATTATCTCATGTAACTGCTGCTATAACACTGTGTTCAATCTAGTATTTCTGCACACGCAATATTGTTGAACACACAGTATTTACACTGAACACACAGTATTTACACTGAACACACAGTATTTACACTGAACATACAGTATTTACACTGAACATACAGTATTTACACTGAACATACAGTATTTACACTGAACACACAGTATTTACACTGAACATACAGTATTTACACTGAACACACAGTATTTACACTGAACACACAGTATTTACACTGAACATACAGTATTTACACTGAACACACAGTATTTACTGTACACTGAACATACAGTATTTACACTGAACACACAGTATTTACACTGAACATACAGTATTTACACTGAACACACAGTATTTACACTGGTCGCCGCTGTTTCAGTTTATTGCCTCCTGTGTATTGTCTTTTTTGTATTGTCTTGTAATTTTTTTGTCTTTTGTCCTGCACTGTCTTGTCTGTCTTGTTTGTCTTGTCCTGCACTGTTTGTACCAGGTTGCACAGTTGCACTTCATGTTGCTAAGACTTACTTACTAAGTCCTTAGCTCTGTCTTTGTTTTATGTAGCACCATGTTCCTGGAGAAACCTTGTCTAATTTCACTGTGTACTGTAACAGCTATATATGGTTGAAATGACAATAAAAGCTTCTTGACTTGAATTGACAGAAGGTGACAGACATGAGAGCTTCCTGGGACATAATGCGTCTGACTACTCCGCAGTCAGCAAACCTGAGAGACTTGTGATTGTGGTTAGGCGAAAGCATCCAAAAAGTTTCAGTTCACCGAACACTCTGCCCATGAACCCTCCAGATCTGCTCTTTCACCTAAGAAAATCTATTAATAGAAAGCTGGTCTAAACAAATGTGTGTAAGCATAGCAGATGATTGGAAGATGTTTTTGTAAATGAACAAACTGGTACAACTGGACAAAATCTCCACAAAATTTGCCTTGTGATTTACCTTAGCTGGACTCCCTAAAGGGGGCAACAGAAATGTGTTCACACAATCATCCTGAGATCACAAGATTGGTTGTGATCTCAGGAAGCCAGTGGTGGTAAACTCTCTCTCTCTCTCTCTGTCTCTCTCTCTCACTTCCTCTATCAATCACAGTGACACTAGCCAATAATGAGTTCTGCTAGCTCATCCATGCAGAACAGGGTAGATTGTGTAATGCCTCCCCCTGAGGCTACAAGAGGAGCCTCTGGTACACTTTACCCTCACTGGTAGCTGTGTTGAATGAGTGGCCAAGACTGAGTTTTGTTTTATTGAGATGGCTGTTGGTTTGTTTTTTCTTAAAAACACAGTGTTTGGTGGAAATGGTTGTATGATTAAAGAAATGAACTTATTACTATTTTTGTCTAGACTTTCAGACTGCAGTGTAACAGAGGAAGGATACACTGCTCTGGCTGAAGCTCTGAAATCAAACCCATCATCACACATGATAGAGCTGGACCTCAGAGGGAACGACCCTGGAGATTCAGGAGTGAAAATACTTGATGAAATCCAAAATAATCAAAATTACAAACTGAAGACACTTAGGTGATTCTTCAAATAAGCAAAAATCATTTCATAAATATTCAACATAAATAAATACTGTAAAGATCCGAGAGCAAATTGGATAAATTTGAGAATTATTATTATTATTATTATTATTATTATTATTATTATTATTATGTTTTTGCAGGTTGATAAAAAGCTCTGCTGCACAGGAGGCCTGTAATTGGCTGAATTCAGTTGTAGATAAAAACACTTTACTCCTAAAAGAGCTCGATCTGAGCAGGAAGGAAACAGGAGACTCAGGAATGAAGAAGCTCTCAGTTCTGATGAAAGACTCACACTGTAAATTTCAGAAAATAAAGTAAGTGTTCTGATGTTTGTACTGTAATGTTTCAGCGTCAGTCTGGTTTTATACGCAGAATATTTTCATCTGTCATGCAGTGTGAAAGGAAACAGTTTTGAACTGCGTTGTGTGAGGAGCAACTAAGGAGAGATTTTTAGACACAACACACTTCAGTAGTTCCTTTTATTCCAGAAGTGTCCACATGACTTTGGCCATGTAGTGTGGTGTTCATTTGTAATTTTAATAGTAACTTTAAACATTATTGACTGAGCAGGAAGACAATCATTAAGTTATTAGCAAAAAATGATAGGGATTATTTACAGTGATATTGTAAAGGACCGTCCTTTAGCTGCCTTTTTGCTATGTGAGGTTTGGTCTGTTCACTTAGTTTAGATTTTACCAAGGATTAAAACTCCTGTAGACAAAAATCAACCAACAGAAATCATCATATTCTACAGATTCAGTACTACAGCTGACACTTTTATTTTCTCCTTTCAGGCTCAGTGAGTGTAACCTGACAGAGAGAAGCTGCTGGTCTTTACACACAGTTCTCAGCTCAGAATCCTCCAAGCTGACTGAGGTGGATCTGAGCAGTAATCCTCTGGAGGACTCAGGAGTGAAGCAGCTTTGTGCTGGACTGAAGAGTCCACACTGTAAACTGGAGACACTGAGGTCAGTTCATCTTTATTATTCAAGTTCAGGTTTTAAGTTAGAAGTTAAAATTGATTGAAATGCTTGTAGTGAGGATCATGGTTAGGCAATCAGTAAGCAGCATACAGGGAAATACCAGGAGTCAGACACCAGACATCTAACAACTAACAGAAACAAAAGGCTTGGTGATTTCAGGTGTAACACAAACTGAGCTTTACATCATCACAATGTGAGATGTGATAGAACAGAAGAGTGTGAGCAGAAGTCTGGTGATTGGGAACAAGTTAGGGGTAATGGGTTCTGGGATGTATTGTCTGTAGTGACTGTAGGCCACAGTGCATTCTGGGAAACTGAGTTCATTGACGGAGTTGACCTGACACCAGAAAAATAGTAATAGTGCCCTTTTATTAATTGATTAAACTGGACGTGTTAATATAAGGATTAATTATATGGAAAATAATTTTAGGTTTATGATCAGGTGGCTAGAAACTACCAAGATGTTCAAACCTTTAAAGAAAACATTACAGTTACCTTTTAATTCTGATTCTGATATCCATTTAAACCACCAAGCAAAAACATTTAAACTAAATCCTACCAAACAGAATAAGATTAGATTTAGATCTCTGTCATGAATAAATAATAATAAACATTTGTTCTCACAGACTTTCAGACTGCAGTATAACAGAGGAAGGATACACTGTTCTGTCTGAAGCTCTGAAATCATCTCACCTGATAGAGCTGGATCTCAGAGGGAACGACCCTGGAGCATCAGGAGTGAAGCTGCTCACTGATTTACTACAGGATCCAGACTGTAAACTGAACACACTGAGGTCAGCAAGATACAATACATGTTCAGATGTTTAAGAACTAAGAATCCAGACACTGTTCCAGCATGACAATGTCCCTGTGCACAAAACAGCTCCATGAAGACATGGTGTAGAGGTTAATGTTGGAGTGGAAGAACTCCTGATCAGAGCCCAGAGCTCAATCCCACTGAACACAGATCATATATCTGTGATGGTCAGTGTGACCGTTTGAGGTGCAAACTGCAGTTTAAGGGCTCAGAAAAATACAATATTCACATAGCTAGGCAAAAAGTCAGAAACCATGTAATCATACAGAAAAACAAGGTCTGTTAACATCAGAGACTAAACTGAGTGTAAACTTTACAATCCACACAACACACCCCATGGTTTATACAGATCTATATTCAGGACATAAACTGAAAACAGGTGGAGATTAATCATGACAAACGAGGAAAACAAGCAAAGACAAGAGACAAAACACACATGACAACATAAATAAATCAATGAAACACAGAACAAAAGCAGAAGTAAGGACCATAGCACTAGTCTCACTTTGTTTACTGCACACAGGGGATTCCTGACAGGCATCAGTGTGGGAAAAGCAGCACTTCTTTAGACACCATTCGAAACTGTCACTTATTTAAAAAACTACAGAAAATGTTTCTCCTTCAATCCAAAGTTGTGGTAAAATAACAAGTTATAGAATGATGAGGTTCAGCTTTACAATAACAGCTCTTAAACCATCAACACACACTTACTTCCTGTTCATTTATTTAATTTTCTTGTCTAACAGAGCAATACAGAATACAGTTGTAGCTCTTACAACATTCTTACTGACAAAACACAAACTTCTGTGCAATTTCTAATAATTTGTTGTTATTGGCAGGTTAACACATTTAGAGTCACTTAAAGTGTCCTAAAATACTCAGTGGTTTGTCTCGTAATATCTTTGTCTCATTGCTGTTGAAACATTTCAGATATTTAATCATATTTATATGCATTTTTTCACTTTTAAGTAAATCTGTGAAAGTGACAGTAATTCTGACTTTTTTTCAGTTATAAAAACTGTATGTTGATCCATCAAGGATTACAGATATTATACACTGATTAAAGACATTTTTCTTTTTTGTTGTAGTTGAAACATCTAGAATTATACCAGATCTCTGTCAATTAAACAAATCTATACATAATTACTGAACCAGTCTTTCTTTTCACTGTAGATTGTCTGTAATTGTATCTAATTGTAAAATGTATTAAACTAGAATTTAACAGTTTTATCTATTAAATAAAAAATAAATATTTGTGAAATTGTGATAAATTTGTGAATGTAATTTAAGTCTTTCTTTAATCAACATAATGTGTAGTTTATTATATTGATTAATGAAGTCAGTCAGGCAGAAAACCCAGAGAAAACCCCATGAGAGGTACAGAGACTCCACACAGACAGTAACTCAACACAGGATTGAACACATTAGTACTGTTTCAGTTATAGACCTCACAATGTATTTTATAGTTATAGTTATATATATAGTATATATATATTTTATTAAGTATTAAGTATATTCTATTAAATATAAATATTTTATAGTTTTTATAACAGACTATAAAGAGTTAAAACTTATACAGAAGACAAATGGTGACATTCTGTCTGTATCTATCAGTGACTTACTGCCTGATTTCCTGTTTGTGGTTGTGAAAGTTCACATATTAAAATATCAATAGAACTAATTGTGGATTTTGGACAGTTGACACTAAATAAGTCAGACGTGTCCCAGTACAATTGTGTCTCTACCAGTAAAATATCAAGGTAATATTCCAGTAACACAAAACATACCTGCTGTCTCACCTCACTACACCTCTTAATAATATATTCAGTTTAACCCAAAACCTTTTACATTTAATTATGAATCAGTCATTTTTAAGATCAGTAGTTAAAATGATCTGATACTCAAGGTTTCAGCAGAGACTGACATCTAATGGAGGATTCAGGAGGCTGGAGGTAAAATAAAGGATGAAACTGTTAATAATTTAATCTGTTTCTGTTTCCTGACTACAGGCTGTTAAAAAGTCCTGATGCAGTGAAGGTCTGTGATTCTCTGACTGAGGTTCTGGGTACAAACCCCTTACTGCAGAGAGAACTGGATCTGAGTGGGAAAATAAAAGGAGACTCAGGAGTGAAGCAGCTCTCTGTTCTACTGAAGGATTCACACTGCAGAACTGAGAAACTTACGTATGTCACTTAAATGTTTATAGACTTAACTATTACTTTTAAAATATAAAATTATACTTTTTTCTTAACTATAATCACTGTATGATTCATATAAACTCATTGTCATGTGATCATCAGAATAAAATGTTCCTTAAAGTGAAGATTTTCTTTCCACTGTTTCTGGTTATCTTTAGGCTAAAGGTCTGTAGTATTACAGAAGAAGGCTGTTCAGCTTTGTCTTCATCTCTTTATTTAAATCCTGCACACATAAGAGAGATGGATCTGAGTGAGAATAAATTTGGAAACTCTGGAGTGCAGAAGCTTTGTGTACTGCTGCAACATCAGTCCTGTAACCTGCAGATACTGAGGTGAGCTTCTGCTTCTGCTCTTTAACATGTACATAAGAGCTTGTGACTTTACATGTAGAATACAAACACAGGCTACATGTAGAACAGATATGTCTTAAATCTTCTTGGCATTACGTACTATATAGATGCTTAAAATAATACAATGTTAAGTCTTTATCAGACATCAGAGTATCATTAATACCACACAATGTTCTCTCTTTAGACTTTCAGACTGCAGTATAACAGAGGAAGGATACACTGTTCTGTCTGAAGCTCTGAAATCATCTCACCTGATAGAGCTGGATCTCAGAGGGAACGACCCTGGAGCATCAGGAGTGAAGCTGCTCACTGATTTACTACAGGATCCAGACTGTAAACTGAACACACTGAGGTTTATATTATTAAATCATTAAGAGAATAATTTATAATATACATATCAGGACTACTTGTTAAATATGTTCCATATGTTATATCTGATGGTCATATTAGACGTCCTCTTCATAAATAATCTATTATGGACAAACTCGCTGACATCCGAAAAGATTTTCAAAATGATTTTGTAGCAACACAAAATAATTAGGAATCTTAAATTCATGATGTAATATTACTGTAAAAAGGTAGTTTTGTATTTGCTTTTCATTTTTTTGCTACATTTCACCTGCCTTTATTCAGTGTTTGAACTTCTTTAATAATACAGACATGTACGAAATTTCAGTTTTTATTAGTTTGCTAAAAGTGAATTATTAAAGAACTCTAGCACTAAACTTTAACTTAAGACAATTTTAGAAACTGTGGCTACATTTCTAATAGTTTCTTATGTTTTCCACTTGTATAAAATCTTCTCTCTTTCTCTCTCTGCAGGTTGTTGAAAAGTTCTGCTGCACAGGAAGGTTGTGATTTACTTTCTAGAGTTCTGGGTGTGAACCCCTTACTGCAGAGAGAACTCAATGTGAGTGAGAAAATATCTGGAGACTCGCAGGTGAAGCAGCTCTCTGCTCTTCTGGAGGATTCACACTGCAGACCAGAGAGACTCAAGTTAGTATTGATCACTTATTTATACTTAAACACTAGTGTATTCCTTTTGGAATGTAATAACTGTATATAATGTCATTAATGAAATATTTTAGTCTACTTTTAAACTGTATATTTTACATTAAACAATATAAAACTACATTTAAACAGAAGTCTTGTCTTCCTTGTTGTCTCTGTATCCAGAGTAAATAACTGCAGGATGACAAATGAAGGTTGTGCTGCTCTGGTATCAGCTCTGGGTTTAAACCCCTCACACCTGAGAGAGCTGGAGCTGAGTGGGAATAAACTGGGAGGATCAGGAATGAAGGAGCTCTGTGATGTGCTGAAGAATCAACAACTGCTGAAACTGGGGTAAAGGCATCATTTATTTATATACAGGATCTGACAGAAGTGAGAACAACCAAGAGGGTTAAGGCAGTGATGGAAAATAATGGTGACCAACAAAATATTGACACTTTAGGCCCATTCACTCGGTTTAGACATTAATGTCTGTGTGTTGAGTTATTTTGAGGGAACAGCAGATTTACACTGTTATACAAGCTGTACACTCACTACTTTACATTGGAGCACAGGGTCATTTCTTTAGTGTTGTCACATAAAACATTTACAAAAATGTGAGGGGTGAACTTACTTCTGTCAGATACTGTATATATATATATATATATATATATATATATATATATATATATATATATATATATATATATATATATATATATATATATATATAATAAACCAGATCAGTTCATTCTGGGCTGTTTGAAACCACAAGTCTGCTTCATTCTCTCAGTTGTGTGTAATTAGTGTTGTGTAATTAGTGTTGTGTAATTGTATTCTAGGTTGTATAATTACAGTCTCTCTCTCTCTCTCTCTCTCTCTCTCTCTCTCTGTGAGCAGCAGATTCTTCCTTTCCTGGTGGTTGGATTTATTGGTCCACTACACAACTGAGTAAAAAACTAACAGCCCTGACCTGAACTTTCTCTGTCCCAGGTGTCCAGACCACTGATTTATCAGCTCTGGCGGACAGGAAGTGGAACACTGGGTGTAATAGTGACAGAGACTAACCTCCTTCTCTCTCTCTCTCTCTCTCTCTCTCTCTCTCTCTCTCTCTCTCTCTGTAGGTTGTATAAATGCAGTCTCACTGAAGATGACTGTACTGCTGTTGTATCAGCTCTGAGAACAAACCCCTCACACCTCAAGGATCTGGACCTGAGTGACAATACAATTGGAGACACAGGAGTGAAGCAGCTCTGTGATCTACTGAAGACCTCAAACTGCAGTCTGGAGAAACTGAAGTAAATTATTTTTAGTCTTTATTATAAAACAAAACCAATGAGAGATAAAACAAATTATAACAGGTTTTCAGTTTGGATATAAGAGAAAAACATAAAAATGAATGTTAAAATTGTTCAATTGTTAAAATTAAAATTGCTTATCTTACATAATTTTACTGTATAAATAAGTCAAAGAAGCTATTAAAACATTAGTCTAAATCCTCTAATTATAAACAGGTAACACCTGTAGATTAATTAATCTAATTACATGAATCTCCTGTGAAATGTGACCTGTGCTTCTCTTAAATAATGGTTCTAACTGTTGTCTACTGGCCTGTACTGAGATTATTATTAATTACAAAGCCTTCAGTGATGCTCTGTCACTGTCATGTCACTGTCTCACTGTGAAATGTCCTTTATTAATATTTTCTTTCAGAATAAATAACTGTAATCTCACACAAACACAATGTGGTGATCTGGCTAAAGCTCTGGAATCAAACTCCTCATCACCTCTGAAAGAGCTGGATCTCAGAGGGAACTACAGTGTGTCAGGATGGAACATTTTTAGTTCTTTTCTAGGGAATCCAAACTCTAAGTTGATTTTGAGGTGAGTTTCTGATTTACATTAATGTATTTTTTACAACACTGTAAATATTTGACACTGTAATATTTTATTCTTTATGCTTCCACAATAAGTGGTGAAGGTGTTAAATTTACATGTTTTTCTTTGTCCAAGATTCTCATTATGGTATCATCATAACCAGCAGTTTTTCCTCAGTAGCTTTCTTCATGTATAAAGGTTATTTTAAGGGATTTTCTGTATAACAAGTTAAAGTTCTGTAAACTTAGTAATTTAGCATAAACTAAAGACAGTCTAAACCCATGATGAGAGCTGGTATTCAGACTAATTCAACTCTGAATGATACACAAATCTGATCCCTGCAAATAAAATAGAAAAACTCTTCTGAAAACAGTTTAACAAGAGACAGAGATGTAGAAACCAGGACAAGCTCACAAAAAATACACAGCTCAGAAAAGCATTTAATAGGTTGTGAGCTACAAAACTAGAAAGTTATCTAAATAAAGTCATTTCCATATTGTTACATTGACATTATATTTATTACATTATTAATGCTGAGGCATCAGAATAATTGTCTGTGCTGGTTCACATCATTTAACATCAGCATCTTGTGGGGACAAACATCCAGAGGTCTGTTATCAGTATCATAATGAAAGGTGTTTTCTCTCTTCAGAATTTTGAGTCCTGAAACAGAAAAGGTCTGTGATTATCTGACTGAATTTCTGGGTATAAACCCCTTACTGCAGAGAGAACTGGATCTGAGTGGGAAAATATCTGGAGATTCTGGAGTGAAGCAGCTCTCTGTTCTACTGAAGGATCCACAGTGTAGGACTGAGAAACTTCAGTAAGGAATTAAATTCTATATTAATCTGTAAACTTCAGTTAGTGATGTTAATGTTGAACGGTTTGTCTTTAGGTGATCAATCATTCATCTAGTTTTCAGTCTTTTTCAGTAGTAATGAGTAGTTTGAGGAGAAAAGACGCTCCTCTGCATACAGAAGTGTTAAAGAAAAACCCTGTGATTTATTGTGTTTTCAGACTCAGTGAGTGTAATCTGACAGAGAAAGGATGTTCAGCTCTGCTCACAGCTCTCAGATCAGAACACTCCACCCTGAAGGAGCTGAATCTGAGTAACAACAGGATTCAGGATTCAGGAGTGAAGCTGCTCTCTGAGGAACTGAAGAAGAAACACTGTAAACTGGAGACTCTGAGGTAACGTCTAATACACACTTCATTTATAATCCAGACGATGATGAGAGACGTGAAATACACAATATTTTGTGACAAAGTGTTGCAGTGCCTGTGGATTTCAAACACAGAGTCATGGACAGTTTAGAAATCATCTCATTATCCACATGCTAATCATGCTAATAGAATTATGCTAATCTGTGAAATAATTTTGTTATTTTGAAATAACATGGACAAATGTCCCTAATGTCCCCACAGGAGGGAAAAGGGGTAAGAATATAAATGACAGTGTCGTATTAATAATCATATAATCATCTGTGAATCCCAGAACATTTACAGAAGGAGTCTCCAGTATCAATAACTTTAAGACATTAAAGTCTCCACAATAAAGACTTTCTTAGTGTAAGCTGCATTTTTTACTGATTAACTTCAAGTAAAAGAAAAAAGAGAAGCCAGAACAACTGTTTATAGCTGTTATAATGTGAGTAAGAACAGGAACTTACCTGTTTTGGGGACTTTCTACAACATTAAATGTCTGTAACAGAAAAAAACTTGTGAATGAGCAGCTAAAGGAAAATATTATCCATATATTACCTTGTTATTGTGGAGTATTGTGTGTAGATCAATGAGGAAAAAATGAGTTAAATCTCTTTTAAGGTGAAGCTAAAACCTACCAAAATGTGGAAAAACTTCAGGAGCTCTGAGATTTTTCATCTGCACTTTATATTTATTTTTATTAAAGCAGACTGAATTTGAGATGACGTGTCAGACTGAATAGAGAAATATATATTTTAAATCATTTATATTTACTGATATGGTCCAGTTATCAGTACTGACTTTATAATGTCTCTTTATTAGTTCAGAAAAATTCAGACATCACAAATGTGTAATTCAGAACATGTTCCCAAAGAGAACAACAAGAGTAAATACAGTTAATTTATACACTGAACGCTGCCACATTTATACTCCTGGTTTTTACAGAGACTTACAGACCTTTCCTACATAAAAATAATACAATTGGTGTAATTTTGTGTAGACTTTCAGACTGCAGTATAACAGAGGAAGGATACACTTTTCTGGCTGAAGCTCTGAGACAGAATTCATCATCACACCTGAGAGAGCTGGATCTCAGAGGGAACGACCCTGGAGCTTCAGGAGTGAAACAACTTACTGACAACAAAGTTTACAACCTGACACTGAGGTGATTCTATAAGCAATGATGATATATACAAATATCATATTAAAAAAATATAATTTCTGTTAAAAATAACTTTTCCTTCAAACCTCTACAGGTTGTTAAAAAGTCCTGATGCAGAGGAAGCCTACACGTGTCTTACAGACATGTTCAGTAAGAACCCCTTACTGCACACGGAGCTGGATCTGAGCACCAAAACACCAAAGAACATCAAAGTGAAGCAGCTTTCAGCTCTGCTGCAGGATCCACATTACAGACTGCAGAAACTTACGTAAGAAACAGCTATAAACACACAGATCTCTGTTTTCTCTCAGTTGCTCTTGTTTAGTCAGGAGTGACTGTAGCCATGCTAACTGTGTCTGTACTGATTTGAAAACCTCTGACACAGTGAACTGCACTCACTTTATGTTCTGCCTCTTTGAGGAAAACACTATTTTACTTAAAGTACAGACTTAAATATCCCATTTCTTACAACCCAGTTTAGTAGATATTCACTAAATGTCACAGCACTCATCTTTATCAATAGGACAACAAAAGTATTAGCTTCAGGAAGAACAAATATTTACTATATAATGTTCCTGAGCTGCTGTGAGTTGTAAACCTGTACAATAATAACTTACAGTAATTCACATTCAGTACTGCTGAGTTACAGGCAGGAAAATTCTGAACACAAACTTTATACACCACCTCACATACGTCCAGGGCATCGTGTATGAACGTGGTACAGCCAAAGACCTGCCCAGAAGGAGGTTTGGGACATGAATGAGGTTTAAACATAATGACACAAAATCTTTTTATTTCACAAAAGTCATTAAGGAGCAGCAGATTCTTCCTTTCCTGGTGGTTGGATTTATTGGTCCACTACACAACTGAGTAAAAAACTAACAGCCCTGACCTGAACTTTCTCTGTCCCAGGTGTCCAGACCACTGATTTATCAGCTCTGGTGGACAGGAAGTGGAACACTGGGTGTAATAGTGACAGAGACTAACCTCCTTCTCTCTCTCTTTTTGTCTCTCTCTTTCTCTTTCTCTCTCTCTCTCTCTCTCTGTCTGTCTCTCTCTCTCGCTCTCTGTCTGTCTGTCTCTCTCTCTCTCTCTCTCTCTCTCTCTCTCTCTCTCTCTCTCTGTCTGTCTGCCTCTCTCTCTGTCTTTCTCTCTCTCTCTCTCTCTCTCTCTCTCTCTCTCTCTCTCTCTCTCTCTCTCTCTCCAGGTTATATACAGTAGACAGTATGACAGATGATGACTGTTCACATGTGTTTTCTGCTCTGGTTTTAAACCCTTCACACCTGAGAGATCTGAATCTGAACAGTAATAAACCAGGAGAGTCTGGACTGAGAAATCTGTGTGATTTCCTGAAGAATCCTAAATGTAAACTGCAGACACTAAAGTGAGTAATAATGTCTTTATAATTAAACTAAACATTTTAAAAATATCAATCAGTTTACAAAATCTTATTTTAGCAGTACAGGAAATTCTACTGTGGGGTTTGTGTCATAATCATACAGAAATAATTTATTAAAATACTTTCTGAATATTTATTAGTACGTATAATTTATTAAAACACTCAAATAATAACATGTACATTACATATAAAAACATTATTTCTAACTTAATGTCATAATAAAGGGCAGACAGAGAACAGAGTAATAAACAGTCCATTAATCCAGTATCAGGAACAGAGTAATGCAGATCAGGCAGGAAACAGGCAGTGTGTCGTAGATCAGGCAGGAATGAGGGACAAACCAGAGGCAGAGCAGGAACATTAACCAAGCAGGATGTACACATAGAGCAAAGTGAGGAGACCATCTGGTGAATAACATGTTCACGTTGTCTATTATTTAAACCTTCCAAAAAAAAAGTTATTTCACAATAAAAATAAAACATTCTTATAATAGAATTATTATTTTCTTTAAAACAGACTTTATTTAACACTTATGGAAGGAGTCTACAGTGTCAGCATTTTGTAGAGCTGTAACTTTGGGTTTTCTGACATTTTCAGGATAGAAGAGTTTACAATTCTTTGCAGTTTCTCAGTGACATGAAAAGCTGCTTTTTTGTCTTATTAACGTCAAGAGAGAATAAAAAGATTAAAGAGAAAAAAAAGGGAGAATAAAGAGAGAATAGAGAGAGAATAAAGAGTGAATAGAGAGAGAATAAAGAGTGAATAGAGAGAGAGATTAAAGAGAGAGAATAAAGAGAACAAAGAGAAGAACCATTGTTCATACTGATATAACTGAACACTCCATGTTGTGCTGTTAGAGGAAACGTCGAGTTCACGCTAATTAAACCTGAATATCTTTTCTCATTTCTCTCTCTGCAGACTACAGAACAGTGTAAAAGGTAAATCATCCTGTGCTGATGTGGCTTCAGCTCTCTGTACAAATCCATCACACATCAGAGAGCTGGATCTGAGTGAGTGTGAACTGGGAGACTCAGGAGTGAAGAAGCTCTGTGATCTACTGAAGATACACGAGTGTAAACTGGAGAAACTGCTGTGAGTAACTCAGTGATGAAACACACCAAGCTTTTTAATAACCCAGAACAAGGCTGCCTGCTCGTGGGTGGACTGACTAGGATAAATTGTGTGAATGAATGTGAAAGTGTGTGTGCATGTTGTCCTGCCATGAACTGTACATTAAAGACAACTGTACTTTAATTATACAGATGTTTTCTAATAATAACCCTCAATTAGCATTTATAACAGATATAATAAACAGCTATAAACATCTGTGTAACATGTCTAACATTATCATGTTCAATCAATACTTCAGTCATTACTTAACAGACGGTGAAATTAAGTTTAGGAAGGAAATTTTTCTTTAAAAACAATAATTGTTATATTTAAAAGCTTTAAATGAGGTTATTATGTTCAGTTACATCATTTACTTTATCATTACATTCTTTACACTTACAGCAGCTCTGTTGTGTTTGTTATAATGTACGAATAAGTTCTCAAAATGCAGCATGTATCTTAATTATATTATATTGTGTGTGTGTGTGTGCTTGTGTGTATGTGTGTGAGAGAGTGTGTGTGTGTGTGTGTGTGTGTTTGTGAGGGCAATAGACAACACTTCCTTGTGTACATGAGATAACACCTAAATTAAAGGAAATCAGAATTTTAAAAATGTATCAACATTTTAACTCATATTTGTTTTCTATAATAATGGACTAAATTCCATTTCTCTCTCTGCAGACTACAGAAAAGTGTAAAAGGTAAATCATCCTGTGCTGATGTGGCTTCAGCTCTCTGTACAAATCCATCACACATCAGAGAGCTGGATCTGAGATGGTGTGAACTGGGAGACTCAGGAGTGAAGAAGCTCTGTGATCTACTGAAGATACACGAGTGTAAACTGGAGAAACTGCTGTGAGTAACTCAGTGATGAAACACACTGAACTGTAATCACAATCTTTATGTTCTCTGTGAATCAGATCTTTCCTGATACACACTAACAAAACATAATCTCTATTTTAATTTAACGTCTGTGTTTGTGTTACATTAACTATGAGTTCATGAACCTGGTTCTTAATGTTCACACCTACATCATTATCTCCATGTGAGCAGGTTAAAGAAGTGCAGCATAACAGATGGAGATGTTGCTGCTCTGACTGGAGCTCTGAGGTCAAACTCCTCTTATCTGAAAGAGCTCGATCTGAGAGAGAATAAACTAACAGATTCAACAGTAAAGAAGCTCTCTGAGATACTGGAGCGTTCAGGAGGACAGTTAATGTAAGTAAAGTTATCACACACAGTACTGAATGTGTATTTTCTGTAGATTATAATGTAAGTGTAAGAGTGTCATGTCAGAGTAATGGATCTGGACAAATCAGCAGCATGGAACAATAAAAATCTTACTGACAGAAGCACAGAGATAAACTTTAGTATTCAGTATCAGAACTAAAGAAAACTATAATTCATCACTTTATGCTAATATCTAACTCTGTAGCTCTGATCTGATCGACGTTGAACTGATCTGTTACTGTTCTTCTCAGAAATACCTGTAGTTTTATTGTCATTTCAGTAGGACAGGTTCCTCTAGTCCAACATGCTCCTAACTCACTCACTGAAAGGAAAAGGATCTATTTGTTTATTCCTATTTATTCTACTTTTCTACCATATTAAGTGGAGTGTTTATGTCGTTACAGTAAATGTGGTCTATTTAAAATATTTTATTGTTCTGATAATTAAAGAGAAAACAGATAGAGCTCCAGTGAAAGAGCAATAATACAGATTACAGTGTTGGAGCTTCTGATTATTTACATTTACTTAATATTTACATCCTTTACACAGAATTAAAATCACAACAGATTCCCACAAATGTGTTAAATTATAAAGATAGTAACTAAATGATAAACCCACTGACATCTGAATTATTATTACAGGTATGACGGGGAGTCATTGTTAAAAAAAGCATGGAATTTGTTGCCTTTTGTTAAGTCTGATGAACAGCCGACTTCAGAACCTGACTCCTCTACAGTAAAGACGGAACAAAGAGATGAAGAAATAAAAGACACACACTGGGGAGAAAGCAGTGTGGACCAGGACAGCTGTAGTAAAGACACTGACATCTGAACCCCAGAGACTTCAGGCAGTTCATATAACACCAGAGAACAGTACAGAAGTACACGACACAAACACAAGTAATTCACCAAAACTACAAGAAAAGGGACACAAAAAGCACTCAAACATCCAAAACACAAAAAGATATTAGATAATGACAACAATTCAAACAATTCAGACAGAAGACGCCTCAGCAGACCGTGACACTCGAATCCTACTAATACAAAACTACACTGTAATCCCCAAATATAAATATGACCAAAATTAAAGGAGGAACTTCAGCTGTACAGATAAGGGATTCAGTCAGGAGTTCATTATGTAGTACAAGTGTACAGGGTACATGGATTATACCATACTGCAGAAAAACAATTAAACAGCACAACTCACAAACATCAACTAAACATAAACTAAACGTCTAACTTAAACTAAAATACTGATATATTTATGAAATAAAATAATGATCTATTACACTTCACAGCCATAGACACTACTGACAGACACCAAGCTGATGGAAAGGAACAAACTGGTTCTAATAGAAAGTGAACACAAAAAGAGCAGTGATTTCTGGACCAGAATTTCTTTCTTAAAATGTCTTTGTGCTGTAAAATGTTTTGTCCTACTGTGCTGCAGTCTGAATGATGAGAGTGTTAAAACATTACTTTTTTAAATCTACTGTTTAAAATATCAAGAACAATCCTACAAAACATTTTAAAGATCATAAAAAACAAATAAAAAGGTTTTAACGTAACTGCACGTTATCAAAATGGAGGTTTTTAGACCTTATTATTAATTTAGTTAAAGATGGTTTTAAAAACAAAACAAAAATTTCATTGTAAATGGCTTCAGTTTTAGTTACTAACTAAATAACTCTGGTAATTGCTTAATAAATTAAGGTTTAAATAAAGTGCAGTTTATGTATCATGTAAGTTTTCTTGACCTCTGTCCTGTCCTATTTATTAGTATTACAGGGGATAAGTTACTGTTCCATGAGGGAATAAGGTTTAGTCTCACACTTACAGTCTCACTCGTACTCCAACATGCTTCACCAACATGCTGCCTGCCTTCTCTACAAGTGTCTGATAACATCTAATGCAGTTTGTTTATTTTAAACAGATGTACAACTGGATTAGACTTTTTTTACTGCCTGAAGTTAAATATTCTAGTGACTCAAATCAGCATCAATTATATTTTTATTTAATATATTTGGTCCCAGCCAAATGATGTATTTTGTTCCAATTGTGTGAGAGATATTTCTGATATACAGGAAGTCCTCCAGAGAATTCAGGGTTCAACTTCCTGTACTTCCTGTGAGTATGTACTGCTGGACCAAGAGCTTCAATACCACACATTCTGTATCCTATTGAGAGCTCTGAGTTTGTGTACATGTGTATGAAAAGATTTAAATGTGTTCAGTGTGTAGATCCATTTTTGTAAGCAGATGAAGGACTAAACTGAACTGATGTGGTTTTGAATTGAACTGAATTTGATGAATGAGAAGTGTAATGTACCTGAATAAAGTAGTAAACATTCAGTCTCTGCTCATTTCACTGCATTATTAAAGGTGAAATATATTAACACAATAATTTGGTCAGTTATTTTTGTTTGTCCTTCTGCTGCTCTGTTCAGGTCTCCGGTTCATTATCTGCTCTGGAACTGACTAACTTTATACTTTACTGTAGTTAATAAGCTCATATTCACATCCAGTACCTTATTACACACATGCAGTAATTTAACTCTGTGTATTAGTCATTCTAACTGATTATTAATATAATAAAATAACTTATACTCATTATTATAATGAAAATGATAAAATTCTATCATTTCACTTTTAAAAGAACATTTTTAAATGATCATTAAATATCTACTAAATTATTTTTGTAGAAAAACTGACAGTAAAACCTTCATTCACTAACTTTATACTTTATTGTTGTCTTACTTGTTCAATTGCAGCAATAATGACTGTTCTCTCATTCTTTTTCTTACTGTAGCGCGAATTACTCACTTTGTTACACTTTCTCTAAAATAAATATAAGGGATTAAGATTAAGATCTGTGGAAGACGCTAAAGATGCTTTAGCTACTGCGGTTAATCCAGCCGCTCTTTCTGAAACACAGTTAAAATAACCACACGTATATTTCAGGAGCTCTTACATACTTAGCAGTAATAGAGCTGAAAGAGGAAAGCGAGTGTCCACGAGCTCCTACAGCACAGAACAATAAATTAATACAAAATGATCAGTTTTAATAAAACATTGACAGTATTTATGAGAATACAGGCTTAATGTTTCAATAGTCTATTACATATTAAAATAAGGTACATAAAGTAAAAGTGAGGTTTTAACACATTAGGCTCAGCACTGGAGCACAGTTCTGTTGAATTGTGATATGAAATGCTCTCCAAGTCTGAACAAAAAGCCTTTCTGATTGTCTCAGTGTTTTGGTCTTGTTCCACTAACAAATGTCTGTGCCGTTGGCAATATACTAACTGTTCAAGGGGCTTTGAATTGATTCCCCGAGGATGATGAACTGATATTAACAACGATCAGGGTAAGTATTATTTTTCTTTATTGTGGAGTTTTAAATGTGTCAGGACTCTGCCTGGACTTTGGCCATGTGCCTTTTGTTTATGTTTTCATGTTCACGTGTCTGCCCCGCCCTTGTCTTTTCTGCCCCGCCTCTGCACTCCTGTCCCTCATGTTAATTAATTATTTGTGTTATTTAGTTGAGCCGCGTTGCATTGTGGAGTGCGGAATCCTCTTGTCTATTGCCTCATGTCGTCGTCATGTCTGGTTATGTCTGTGTCCTGTTTTGTCTGTGTCCTGTTTTGTGTCTTTTATTTATTAAATTCCCTGTTTTTGTTACGCTGTCCTGCATTTGGGTCCGTTTTTATCCCGCGTCCGTTGACAAAATGTTTCTGTCTACTAACACATGATGATGCATGTGCATGTAAGTTTAAAATGATTAACATTCCCTGAGTAGACAAAATGTTTCCTGTTTATTATTACTGCAAGATAAGCAGGTGAAGTAAGTGTGTGGTATTAAATCTGCTTCTTTATTCAGACATTTCTTTAATCTTATTTTTTCTTTTTCCTTGCCAGCTCAGAAGATGCTCGGTGACAAAAATGGTAAGGGTGAATATCACGTGACTGAACTTGACATATTGAAATCATTGTGCTGAATCTGTTTTAATTTTAGAATTAAATATTTATTTATTTATTTATTTAATTATTTAAATAATATTTAATTAATACTTCATATTGTTATGCCAGACACAGAGGTGGAAGCCGAAGTGAAGGCAAACAGTTTTAATGCCATAAACAACTGGTTAGCAGAGATAGATATCCGGTGGTGCGCTAGGGAGCGCGGCCCACGAAGTCCGGAAGTGAATGCAAACGGCGTGTAGTGAAAAGCACAGCCGAACCATAGATAATAACGGACGGTGGTTTGAGTGAGAGAGGGGATTATATAGGGTTGGTGATGAGGTAGAAACGAGAGTCAGGTGTGTGTAATTAGTACGCCGGCGAGCCGCTCCGTGCGGGCGGGGCACACATGGGAGAAGAGTCAGGTAGCTCCCTGACACCACCCCCTCCTCCAGGGGCGGCACCGGACGCCCTGACCCTGCGACGAGGATGACCCCTAGCTCTGGGCGCCGGGCGGTGCGGGTGGGCAGCATGGAACTCTGCCAGCAGACCCGGGTTCAGCACGTCCTGCCGTGCTACCCAAGACTGATCCTCCGCGCCGTACCCTTCCCAGTCCACCAGGTATTCGAGGCGACCCCCGCGCCGTCTGGAGTCAAGGACCTCCCGCACTGCATAGACGCCTGGCAGAGCTACGACCTCCGGCTGGACGGGCACCACGGGGCCACCTGGAGGGCGAGAAATGGGCGAGACACACGGTTTCAGCAGGGACACGTGAAAGGTTGGGTGTATGCGGTACCTCGGTGGCAGCTCCAGCCGGTAGGACACGTCACTGATCTTCCTGGAGATCCTGAACGGCCCAATGAACCGGGGGCTGAGCTTGCGGCACGGCAGTTTCATCTTCAGGTCCTTAGTAGAGAGCCACACTCGATCCCCGGGGCGGTAACCGGGAGACTCCAGACGTCTCGCGTCAGCGTGCCGGCTGGTGTTGCGGAGGGCCCGACACAACTGGGTGTGCGCCGATTCCCAGACCCGGTTGCTCTCCCGGAACCAGGCTGGGCTGGTCCGACCAGGGGAACAAGGGCGGCTGGAACCCCAGCACGCATTGGAAAGGGGTGAGGCCCGTGGAGTCCTGGCAAAGCGAGTTCTGAGCATACTCCGCCCAGGGCAAGAACCGTGCCCAATCTCCCTGATCTTGGCTGCAGTAAGTCCTCAAGTACCTGTTCAGCTCCTGAATCTTGCGTTCCGGCTGGCCGTTGGACTGAGGGTGGTAACCCGACGTCAGATTTACTGACACCCCCAGGAGCTGGAAGAAGGCACGCCAAACCCGAGAGGAGAATTGGGGCCCACGGTCCGAAACTATCTCCTCCGGGAGACCGAAGTTCCTGAATACATGATGAAACAAGGCCTCGGCTGTCTCGAGGGCCGTGGGCAGCCCCTTCAGAGGCACAAGTCGGCAGGCTTTAGAGAAGCGATCCACCGCTACCAGGATACACGTGTTACCCCCTGACCGTGGCAAGTCGGTCACGAAGTCGATGCCTAGGTGTGACCAGGGGCGCTGAGGGACGGGGAGCGGCACCAACTTGCCGTCGGGCAGGTGGCGAGGTACCTTGGCCATGGTGCAGGTGGAACACTCCTGGACGTAGCGGGTAACCTCTTCTGCCATCCTCGGCCACCAGTAGCGAGCCTGAAGGAGCTGGACTGTCCTCCTCTCTCCTGGGTGGCCTGTACCCGGTCCCTCATGGACCGACTGGATTAGCTCACCACGGCAGGATGTGGGAACAAAGACCCTTCCCGCAGGGCACCCTCTGGGGGCGGGCTCCTGGATGGAGGCAGCACGGATCTCGCTGTCCATGTCCCAGACAATAGGCCCCACGACGATCGAAGGAGGAAGAATGGGGTCCGGATGTCTGGGTTCCTCAGGCCCGAACATCCGGGACAGGGCGTCAGCCTTTCCGTTGAGCGCCCCAGCTCGGTAGGTGACATGAAATTGGAACCGAGTGAAGAAGAGGGCCCAGCGAGCCTGCCTGGCATTGAGTCTCCGGGCCTCCCGCAGGTACTGGAGATTCTTGTGGTCTGTGACCACAGTAAATGGGTGCTCTGCACCCTCCAACCAGTGCCTCCACTCGTCCAGGGCGAGCTTAATAGCCAGAAGCTCACGGTTGCCGATGTCATAGTTCTGCTCTGCTGCCGAGAGCTTGTGTGAGAAGAAAGCGCACGGGTGGAGCTGTGGTGGGGTGCCTGATCGCTGAGAGAGAGCAGCCCCCACCCCCGTCGAGGAGGCGTCCACCTCCACTACAAAGGGCTTCCGGGGGTCTGGATGACGTAACACGGGAGCGGAGCAAAAGCGCTGGCGGAGCTCCTCAAACGCCCCCTGGGCCTCCTTGGTCCACCTCAGGGTCCGCGCCTTACCCCTGAGGAGAGAAGTGAGGGGAGCGGTGATCTGGCTGTAACCCTGAATGAACCGACGGTAGAAGTTTGCGAAGCCCAAGAAGCGTTGGAGTTCCTTAATCGTCTCCGGAACGGGCCAGCTCCTCACTGCTTTAACCTTCCTGTCATTCATCTGTATCCCCCGTGCACTGATGACGTAGCCCAGAAACTGTACCTCCTCACGGTGAAACTCACACTTGGAGAGGTTAAGGTAGAGCTGTTGGGAACGAAGTGCCCCTAGGACCTCACGGACGTGGTGATGGTGCTCCTCTAGGTTCCTTGAATATATCAGGATGTCATCGATGTAAACCATGATGTACCTTTGTAAGAAGGGTCGGAGCACCTCGTTCATGAACCCCTGGAACACAGCTGGGGCGATAGATAGGCCGTACGGCATGACCCGGTATTCGTAGTGTCCGGAGGGCGTTATGAAGGCGGTCTTCCACTTGTCCCCCTTCCTGATGCGTACCAGGTTATACGTGCTCCGGAGATCAAGTTTAGTGAACACCCGTGCCTCCCTTAGGGCTTCCAGAGCTGCTGGGACAAGCGGGAGAGGGTAAGGGAGAGGGGAGATCTGGGCGTTAAGCTGTCGGTAATCAATGCATGGACGTAGCCCCCCGTCTTTCTTCCCCACAAAGAAAAAGCTTGACGCAGCCGGGGAGGATGACTTCGTGATAAACCCCTGCCGGAGAGCCTGCTGGATGTACTCCTCCATGGCCTGATGTTCTGGAGCAGAAAGGGGATAGACTTGGCCCTTTGGCAGCTTAGCCCCGGGAAGCAGGTCGATGCAGCAGTCCCCGAGCCGGTGAGGGGGGAGACGAGTAGCCGCCTGGGCACTGAACACGTCCTTGAAGGCCTGGTACTCCGCGGGGATCTCTGCCTGCTGGGATGTCGTGGCCTCCTCCACCCTGGTGGCGCCTACCAGGGCATTGGGGACCCTGGATGGAAGCTGGGAGAGGCAGTGGTTACTCCATTGCAGGATGTCGCAGGGGTCCCAGGAGCATGCAGGGCCATGCTGTTTCAGCCAGGGCCTACCCAGGATCACGCTGACAGTGGACTCGTCGAGCACCATGAACCTTATTTCCTCTCTATGGAACAGCCCCACGCATAGAGTCACTATGGGCGCACAGTACTTCACCCAGCCCCGACCCAGTGGGCGTCCCTGGATGGTCTGGATGGCTAAGTCCTGGGAACCCCTCTCCCGGGGGAGCTGCAAGCTGTTGAGGCAGGCTTGAGAGATGAAGTTCCCTGCCGAGCCTGAGTCCACCAGCGCATCCACAGAGAGAGAGAGAGAGGGAGTTAGAAGCGTCACCGGGAGTGTGGACAGAGTAGAAATGTCAGATGGAAACTCTACCGTACTCACCGCTGCCGGAGCAGGACACGTGGGGCAACAGCCGCTGGAGTGGCCCGGGCTCCCACCATACTGGTATTTGCCCGAAGCCCGGCGGCTGTTCCTCCCCCACCGGGGAAGCCTCTGAGAACCCAGCTGCATGGGTTCGGCGTCAGCTGTGGCCGCCAGTCCAGGCTGTTCCCCCGAGGTTGGTGACATGGGGTGGCATGCGGACAGTCGCTGAGAAAGGCCTATGGATTTCCCAATGAAGTCCTCCAGGCCCGTAGCGTCATCAAACACCGCCATGGCCTGTTTAATCTCGGGAGAAAGACCCAGCCGATATACCCCAAGTAGCGCCGCCTCGTTCCAGCCACTAGATGCCGCCAAGGTGCGGAAACGCAAGCTGTACGCCATGATGTCATCCCTCCCCTGGCGCAAGCTAAGCAGCTGGTCCGCTGTGGATAGGACCCCGGAAGCGGCACTGAAAACTTCGCGAAAGTGTGCCTCGAAATGAGCGTATATGTCCATCATGGGGCTGGCAGAGTCCCATAAGGCCTGAGCCCAAGCTAGCGCTCTTCCGGACAAGAGCGAAATGAGGAACGCCACCTTGGAGCGCTCGGAAGGGAAGCGCTGAGGCTGCATCTCCATGTAGAGGTTCACCTGGAGTAGGAAGCCGCGGCACGCTGAAGCTTCTCCCGAAAAAGTTCCCGGGAGTGCCATGGGACTGCCAGTGATAGTGGGGGGTTCCGGACGAGCGGCGGTGGGGGGAAAGGCGGCTCGAAGCGCGGCGACCAGATCCTGAACCGGATCGGAGGATGTGCTGGGTCGGTTCTCCATTTTCCGGTAAGAAAATTCCCCCTTTTTTTTTTTTTTTTCAAGGTCCGTTATTCTGTTATGCCAGACACAGAGGTGGAAGCCGAAGTGAAGGCAAACAGTTTTAATGCCATAAACAACTGGTTAGCAGAGATAAATATCCGGTGGTGCGCTAGGGAGCGTGGCCCACGAAGTCCGGAAGTGAATGCAAACGGCGTGTAGTGAAAAGCACAGCCGAACCATAGATAATAACGGACGGTGGTTTGAGTGAGAGAGGGGATTATATAGGGTTGGTGATGAGGTAGAAACGAGAGTCAGGTGTGTGTAATTAGTACGCCGGCGAGCCGCTCCGTGCGGGCGGGGCACGCATGGGAGAAGAGTCAGGTAGCTCCTGACACATATAGTGTTCGACATACAGCTCGGGCATCACATGGTAAGATTGGAGTTGTGCACTTATCTGAGCCAATAACATAGTTGTTTTTTCTTTGTTTATTGTCACATTTTTAAATGTCTTTTTAATTATTATTTCTCTTCCCAGACTCATTCACCAACAGTGATTGACATCATCAAGGTCTGTAGCTATAATTTAAAAAAAATAAATTTAGGTTAGCTTAGCTGTTTTAGCCCTGTGCTCGGATCTCCTGAGGTAATTACCACAGACTCTGTAGTGCTAACTTTAGTTTAGCTCTCTCAGCTCTGTCCTCGGCTCATCTGAGGTAATTACCACAGACATGGTAGTGCTACCTTTAGCGTAGCTTAGTTTAGCTCTCTCAGCTCATTCCTCGGCTCTCCTGAGGTAATTACCACAGACACGGCAGTGCTAATTTTAGTTTAGCTTAGCTCTCTCAGCTCAGTCTTGGGCTCTCCTGAGGTAATTACCACAGACTCGGCAATGCTAACTTTAGCTTAGCTCTCTCAGCTCAGTCCTTGCCTCTCCTGAGGTAATTACCACAGACTTGGCAGCACTAACTTTAGCTTAGATCTGTCAGCTCTGTCCTCGGCTCATCTGAGGTAATTACCACAGACACGGCAGTGCTAACTTTACCTTAGCTTAGCTCTCTTAGCTCAGTCCTCAGCTCTTCTGAGGTAATTACCACAGACTCAGCAGTGCTAACATTAACGTAGCTATTTAGCTCCGTCCTCGGCTCTCCTGAGGTAATTACCACAGACACGGCAGTGCTAAATTTAGCTTAGCTTAGCTCTCTCAGCTCAGTCCTTGGCTCTCCTGAGGTAATTACCACAGACTCGGCTGTGCTAACTTTAGCTTAGCTCTCTCAGCTCAGTCCTTGCCTTTCCTGAGGTAATTACCACAGACACGGCAGTGCTAACTTTAGTTTAGCTTAGTTTAGCTCTCTCAGCTCATTCCTCGGCTCTCCTGAGGTAATTACCACAGACACGCCAGTGCTAACTTTAGTATAGCTTAGTTTAGCTCTCTCAGCTCATTCCTCGGCTCTCCTGAGGTAATTACCACAGACTCGGCAGTGCTAACTTTAGCTTAGATCTCTCAGCTCCGTCCTCGGCTCTCCTGAGGTAATTACCACAGGCACGGCAGTGCTAACTTTAGCTTAGGTTAGCTCTCTCAGCTCTGTCCTCGGCTCTCCTGAGGTAATTACCACAGACTTGGCAGTGCTAACTTTAGTTTAGCTCTCTCAGCTCCATCCTTGGCTTTCCTGAGGTAATTACCACAGACTCGGCAGTGATAACTTTAGCTCTCTCTGCTCTGTCCTCGGCTCTTCTGAGGTAATTACCACAGACTCGGCAGTGCTAACTTTAGCTTAGATTAGCTTAGCTTTCTCAGCTCCGTCCTCGGCTTTCCTGAGGTAATTACCACAGACTCGGCAGTGCTAACCTTAGCTTAGCTCTCTCAGCACCGTCCTCGGCTCTCCTGAGGTAATTACCACAGACATGGCAGTGCTAACATTAATGTAGCTATTTAGCTCCGTCCTCGGCTCTCCTGAAGTAATTACCGCAGACACAGCAGTGCTAAATTTAGCTTAGCTTAGCTTAGCTCTCTCAGCTCAGTCCTTGGCTCTCCTGAGGTAATTACCACAGACTAGGCAGTGCTTACTTTAGCTTAGGTCTCTCAGCTCAGTCCTTGCCTTTCCTGAGGTAATTACCACAGACACGGCAATGCTAATTTTAGTTTAGCTTAGTTTAGCTCTCTCAGCTCATTCCTCGGCTCTCCTGAGGTAATTATCACAGACACGCCAGTGCTAACTTTAGTTTAGCTTAGTTTAGCTCTCTCAGCTCATTCCTCGGCTCTCCTGAGGTAATTACCACAGACTCGGCAGTGCTAACTTTAGCTTAGATCTCTCAGCTCCGTCCTCGGCTCTCCTGAGGTAATTACCACAGGCACGGCAGTGCTAACTTTAGCTTAGGTTAGCTCTCTCAGCTCTGTCCTCGGCTCTCCTGAGGTAATTAACGTAGTCTCGGCAGTGCTAACTTTAGTTTAGCTCTCTCAGCTCCGTCCTTGGCTTTCCTGAGGTAATTACCACAGACTCGGCAGTGATAAATTTAACTCTCTCTGCTCCGTCCTCGGCTCTTCTGAGGTAATTACCACAGACTCGGCAGTGCTAACTTTAGCTTAGCTTAGCTTAGCTCTCTCAGCTCCGTCCTCGGCTTTCCTGAGGTAATTACCACAGACTCGGCAGTGCTAACCTTAGCTTAGCTCTCTCAGCTCCGTCCTCGGCTCTCCTGAGGTAATTACCACAGACATGGCAGTGCTAAATTTAGGTTAGCTTAGCTTAGCTCTCTCAACTCAGTTCTTGGCTTTCCTGAGGTAATTACCACAGACTCGGTAGTGCTAACTTTAGCTTAGCTCTCTCAACTCTGTCCTCGGCTCATCTGAGGTAATTACCACAGACACGGCAGTGCTAACTTTAGCTTAGCTTAGCTCTCTCAGCTCAGTCCTCAGCTTTCCTGAGGTAATTACCACAGACTCGGCAGTGCTAACTTTAGCTTAGCTTAGCTCTCTCAGCTCAGTCCTCGGCTCTCCTGAGGTAATTACCACAGACTCGGCAGTGCTAACTTTAGCTTAGCTTAGCTCTCTCAGCTCAGTCCTCGGCTCTCCTGAGGTAATTACCACAGACTCGGCAGTGCTAACTTTAGCTTAGCTTAGCCTAGCTCTCTCAGCTCAGCCCTCGGCTCTCCTGAGGTAATGACCACAGACTCGGCAATGCTAACTTTAGCTTAGCTTAGCCTAGCTCTCGTCGCTCTATCCTCGGCTCTCCTGAGGTAATTACCACAGACTCAGCAGTGCTAACTTTACCTTAGCTCTCTCAGCTCTATCCTCGGCTCTTCTGTGAGAAACTCCAATCCTCTGAAATGAGTCGACAAGAGAAGCAACACAAAGATGCAAATCAAAGACTTTGTGAGTAACTGTTTGACCTGCAACACATTTGCACACAACCAAGGCTCAGTTTGCTCGACATGGCCATCCAGACAGAATGATCACAGATAATGTAATAATAATTGCTGTTGTGAATACAGTCGCTGTTGTGAATACAGTCTATGAAATTCACTCTCGTGTGTCTGCCTTAATGTGGTATGTGATGGGGGATGTGTTAGCCTAGCAGTTAAGGTGTTGGGATACCAATCGGAAGGTTGTGAATTAGATTCCTATGTCCACCAAGCTGCCACTGCTGGGCCCCTGAGCAAGGCCCTTAACCCTTAGCTCAATTGCTAAGTTGTATAAAAAATGAGATAAAAATATGTCACTCTGGATAAGGGCGTCTGCTAAATAATGTAAATGTAAATGTCTTTTATTTTGATGCCTTTGTGAGACCCAAACACACCTCTCACACACACTCATATTTTGTGTATTTGTCCTGTAGTGTTTTGTATTGTCTTTTGTCCCACACTGTTTGCACTAGGTTGTACACGATGCAGTTTAGGTCCTTAGCTCTGTGTTGTTTCATGTAGCACCATGGTCATGGACAAAGGTTTCATTTCACTGTGCACTGCATCAGATATATATGGTTGAAATGACAATAAAAGCTTTTTGACTTGACTTAGTTTCTGATGATAATACCTGATCTTTTAGGTGGCACTGTTGCTGACTGTACACAGCTCATCATTCCACATGTTAACATTTCTGTATGTGATACCATTTTAATTATGTAAAACATTTGTAAAGTTCGTCGCAACAAACTTTGATGTTGGCTTTGATGACGCAAGTTTTTGCAAAGGGCGGTGCTTTTTGGAGGCAAGTGGACATAAGAGTCAGTGTTACTTTTGGAGGCAAGTGGACATAAAACCTGTGAAATTTAGTGGAGCGCTCGGGTGCCAAAATATTTGGAGGTAAGTGGAGATGAGCATGTGTTGTCATCCAAAAAACTGTGACACACAGTTCCCCTCCTTGGGCTGAGTGTTTTGATATGTCACATGCCCATGTTGTGCAAATGTATTATTTTCACGTTACGTCAAGTGATGTCATCAGAATACACGTGAGGAAGTTCCCCTCATTGTATTGAGTGTTTTGATATATCACATGTCCATGTTGTAAAAAGTTTTTTGATTTTGCATATTTTGGGGGCGAGGACAACCGAAAGGCCTGTCGGTACACCAATTTAAACCTTTGTTCAGAGTCTCACCCTAAAGGAGCTGGCCGAGTTTGGTGTAGATAGTTCGAAAGCTTGCTGAGTTCTAAACCTCCAACGTTTATAATGGGAGTCTATGGGAAAAAAGGCCATTTTGAGACTCGGTACCAGAAGTACCGGTACTCGGATCGCTTAGAAAAGTAATAGCAACAAACTTCAGACCAGCGTCTACAACATATCCGAATTTGGTGCATGTGGCTCAAAAGCTATAGGAGGAGTTACTCTTGATTAATTTTTGTCTAAACTTAAATAGGAAAAGAGAATGTTGGCTTCTACAAAGCAATGTCTTTATGTATGTGTTATTTAGCTGTTTGAATAGAAAACCCTTAAAATTTAAGTTTGGAATCTCATCATACTAAACAATAATATATTCTAAACATAATTGTATTGGTTTTTCCCTTCATTTCATTTATTAATATCTGAGGTATCCCTTTGGTATCAATAATATACTAAACTTTACCTCAGTCCAAATTCTAGTATAGTGATCGTCCTATTTGTCCTCCATGCAAATGTTCTCATGTCTATTATTATTGTTTTGTCTCCTTTTACAATTTTTCCTACACATCACACATTAACATTAATTAATTTGGACAATTTAAAAATAAGACCTATTATAAAACAGATTTTATAAACAGATTTATAAAAAATAAACAGATAATAAAAAACAGATTTGCTAATAAATAAATATTTCTTTTCTAAACCTTTTGATATGATGAATTAGCCCTTAGCGGTCTTGCTACAAACAACATATTTTAATGCAGTTCATCAGTGTCATTTTTAAAACATTAAGATTTTAACACAAATAATGTAGCTTAAAAGTGTCATTTCAAAACATGTTTCTTCTTATTACACTTTTATAAACTTCTAGAACAACATATTTAAAAAAAAACGAAATAAATTAAACTTCAGCCATTAAAAAATTAAATACTTGAACAAAATATTCTCAAAATTTGTGTCTGTGACAAACCAAGTGAACAAGTGAATAAAGTTACAAACATTTATCAGAACCCAACAAACTAAATGACGGAGATAGAATGTGTGAGTGAATTAATTAACACTCAGAATGAATAACTGACTCTAATTTAGGTCTTTAACAATAAATACTTAAATAAAACACTGTAACTT
>NC_083468.1:27847176-27863514 GCF_030014155.1 Tachysurus vachellii
GAGAAAATTAAATGTATTACCATATATGGAAACATGACCAATTTTATGGATTCCAAAATTCAAATATTTCATTTGATTCTTCATGGCTAACAGAAAGTTGTAAATCACTTTAATCTTCAGCTGAGCCACGTCCCATAACTAAGGTGTTGTTTAAATACATTATGGTTAATCTGGTGTTTTATCCATTTTAGGAACTTTAAAGCTAAACAAACTGCATTGTCTGTTCTACACAATTGAGACTAACACATTATTTTATCAATCCATTCTGTTCTATATTATCACACTTGACCTTTTTTTGACAGATCTTCTAAAGTAAATATCACTAATGTTTTCAATGAAGGTTATGATTGTTGACATCATGGGAAGCATTGACCAAGATTATTTAATTCTTACATTGAAGATGTTGTAGAGAAAGTCTGTAATCTTCTTTTCTAATTTGTGAATTTTCACAGGAGCCTCAGGGTCAGCACGATCACTGCAGTCAAAATAAATACTTTTTTGATAAGCAAATTAGTATTTAGATTATTTATTTAGATGAATATATAGCAGTATTAATAGAGAGGAAAAATTATACCTTCCCATAGATTGTCTCTCTGTTGTTTTGTCAGTGCTGGGTGTTTGCTTTAGCTGTCTAGCTGGGGAGGAATTTTGTCTAAAAGAATAAAAGACCAATATTGAAACAAGCTTTTATGTACTTGTAAATGTAATTTAATGTAAAAACACCTGATGTCACAAACGCTTGGATAAAAGACACAAATGCAGGATAGCTTAAAAGAAAAACAGGTTTTAATAACTTAAAATACATGAAACATGGACACCGACTCGAGACACGACAACAAACGACACCAAAACAAAACAAGGATTCCGTGCTGCACAAGGCAAAGTGGCTTAACTAAATATTACTAATTAATCAGACACATGAGGGACAGGTGTGCAGAGGCAGGGAGGAAGAGACAAGGGCGGGGCAGACACGTGAACACAGAACACAAACAAATGCACGTGGCCAAAGTCTGGGCTGAGTCCTGACACCTGAATGAATAATACTGTCTAATAAATGTCAATAATGAGTACATATAGTATGTACTCTATATGGTGTATTACCACAATGGTGAAGACACACTATTGTATTGAATGCGTTTGTATACTGTGGATTTACGCTTTCTCTTCACTGGAACTAAGAGGCCTAATCCTATTCCAGAATAACAATATCCCTGTGCAAGACTCCCCGTGACCCGAGGTAGTTCGGATAAGCGGTAGAAAATGAGTGAGAGAGTGAGTGAGTGAGAATATCCCTGTGCACAAAGTGAACTCCATTAAGATGATGATAAGGTTGAAGTGGAAGATCACAAGTGTCCTGCACAGATCCCTGACCTCAACCCCAGTGAACACCTTTGGGAATAACTGGAACACTGACTGCATCCCAGACCTCCTCACACTTACAACACCAGTGTCTGATCTCACTAATGCTCTTGTAGCTGAATAAACACAAATCCCCACAGCCGTAACATCTAGTAAAAAGCCTTCACAGAAGAGTGGAGCTTATTTTAACAGGAAAAGTGGAATAAATCTGGGATATGGTCTTATACAATACAATATACAATACATTATACAATACATAACGTGTCATTTTAAATAGATATAATTTTCTATCATAGGATTTAAAACCACAGGTCTCCTGCAAGACACTATGTACATTTAAATTCAGTTCAAATTTGGAGATAGGCGGCACGGTGGCTTAGTGGTTAGCACGTTCGCCTCACACCTCCATGGTCGGGGTTCGATTCCCGCCTCCACCTTGTGTGTGTGGAGTTTGCATGTTCTCCCCGTGCCTCGGGGGTTTCCTCCGGGTACTCTGGTTTCCTCCCCCGGTCCAAAGACATGCATGGTAGGTTGATTAGCATCTCTGGAAAATTGTCCCTAGTGTGTGAGTGTGTGTGTGTGCCCTGCGATGGGTTGGCACGCCGTCCAGGGTGTACGCTGCTTTGATGCCCAATGACGCCTGAGATAGGCACAGGCTCCCCGTGACCCGAGGTAGTTCGGATAAGCAGTAGAAGATGAATGAATGAATGAATGAAATTTGGGGATGAGATTATTATGACAAATGGAAGAGAAATTAATACTTTTCCTGAGAGTCTGTTCTATGTTTTTGTGATTATAAATCTTTATATTTTTTCTTGGTTCAGCTGGTTATGCTTGTTGTGTACATTGCATCTTGCTGTGAATGTGTTTTATTTCTCTTTACACTACAACTCTGGGGTATATTTTTTTAAACTTAATGCCTGTTTAATTGGTATTAAATATAGGTAATAGGTGTTTAATATTTAATACCTATTTCAGACTGTCTTTGATTTGAGTCTTTACATCTGCATTATATTGTCTGTGGCTTGTCACTGGGACAAAGTCATGAGATACTGATCCTATTTACTGTCTAAAACAATAAATCCTTTACCAATTCCAATTTGGGAAATTCTCTGAAAATGAGATTATGATTGATGAGTAAGATTAAGACAACAGTACCTTTCCTGAGATTCTCTTCCCCCTTTAAATTTGATAGATTGTGGCTTGGAGTGTTCACTCTTAAAGGACACACCTCACAGGATACAGGAGAATTTGGCCTTTCCTCGGTTCCAGTAAAAAGTACAGCGGAGTCAAGTACATTCTAAAATGATTTATGTAATAAATTCTATTCATTCACACAAAAGAAAAAGGTAATTATCTAGAGAATTTGAGATGATGATTTTCTACTGATCATAAACAGCACCACCGTTGTCAGAAAACGGGGGTGTCTTCACAGATAAAAAAACAGACACAAATGCAGGGACAGGTAAAAAAAAAAAAAGAAAACACCAAAACGGACAAACACTGGGGAAAGAACTTGGGTAAGGAAAAGATACCAAAACACCAAACAGAGACACCAAAGACAACACAATGACAAAGATTCTGGATAAAAAGGGGTGACAATTGAGGCTTTGATCTGAGGACAAATTAGAATATCATCAAAAAGACCTTAACCCCACAGAAAATCTATGGGGTATTGTGAAGAGGAAGATGCGATATGTCAGCCCCAACAATGCAGAAGAGCTGAAGGCTCATACTTTTTATGTTCATACTTTTCAGTTGGCCCAGATTTCTAAAAATCCTTTCTTTGTATTGGTCTTTAGTAATATTTTAATTTTCTGAGATACTGAATTTGGGATTTTCTTTAGTTGTCAGTTATAATCATCAAAATTAAAAGAAATAAACATTTGAAATATATCAGCAGTCTGTGTGTAACGAATTAATATAATGTACAAGTTTCACTTTTTGAATGGAATTAGTGAAATAAATCAACTTTTTGATGATATTCTAATTATATGAACAGCACCTGTATAGTATGTACTCTCCATGGTGAAGACACACTATTGTATTGAATGCGTTTGTATGCTGTGGGGGGGCACGGTGGCTTAGCACGTTCGCCTCACACCTTCAGGGTCGGGGTTCGATTCCCGCCTCCACCTTGTGTGTGTGGAGTTTGCATGTTCTCCCCGTGCCTCGGGGGTTTCCTCCGGGTACTCCGGTTTCCTCAACCCGGTCCAAAGACATGCATGGTAGGTTGATTGGCATCTCTGGAAAATTGTCCCTAGTGTGTGATTGCGTGAGTGAATGAGTGTGTGTGCCCTGCGTGTGTGCACTCCGTCCAGGGTGAATCCTGCCTTGATGCCCGATGACGCCTGAGATAGGCACAGGCTCCCCGTGACCCGAGGTAGTTCGGATAAGCGGTAGAAGATGAATGAATGAATGTATGCTGTGGATATACACTTTCTCTTCACTGGAACTAAGAGGCCTAAACCTATTTCAGAATAACAATGTTCCTGTGCACAAAGTGAACTCCATAAAGATGATGATAAGGTTGGAGTGGAAGAACTCAAGTGTCCTACACAGATCCCTGACCTCAACCCCAGTGAACACCTTTGGAACTGGAACACTGACTGCATCTCAGACCTCCTCACACTTACAACACCAGTGTCTGATCTTAATAATGCTCTTGTAGCTAAATAAACACAAATCCCCACAGCCATAACATCTAGTAAAAAGCCTTCAGTGAAGAGTGGAGCTAATTTTAACAGGAGAAGTGGAATAAATCTGGGATAGGGTTTTATACAATACATAACATGTCATTTTAAATAGATGTGATTTTCTATCATATGATTTAAAACCACAGATCCCCTGCAAGACATTATGTACATTTAATGAGATTATTATGACAAATGGAAGAGAAATTAATACTTTTCCTGAGAGTCTGTTCTATGTTTTTGTGATTATAAATCTTTATATTTTTTCTTGGTTCAGCTGGTTATGCTTGTTGTGTACATTGCATCTTGCTGTGAATGTGTTTTATTTCTCTTTACACTACAACTCTGGGGTATATTTTTTTAATTTAATGCCTGTTTAATTGGTATTAAATATAGGTAATAGGTGTTTAATATTAAATACTTATTTCAGACTGTCTTTGATTTGAGTCTTTACATCTGCATTATATTGTCTGTGGCTTGTCACTGGAACAAAGTCATGAGATACTGATCCTATTTACTGACTAAAACAATAAATCCTGTACCAATTACAATTTGGGAAACTCTCTAAAGATGAGATTATGATTGATGAACAAGATTAAGACAACAGTACCTTTCCTGAGATTCTCTTCCCCCTTTAAAGTTGAGAGAGAGTCCCTTGGATTGGTCACTCTTAAAGGACATACATCCGGATACAGGAGAATTTGGCCTTTCCTTGGTTCCACTAAAAAGTATAGAGGAGTCAAATATATTCTAAAACAGTTTATGTAATAAATTCAATTTATTCACACAAAAGAAATGTAATTATCTAGAGAATTTGAGATGATGATTCTCTACTGAACATAAACAGCACCACCACTGTCAGAAAATGGGGTTGTCTTCACAGATAAAAAACAGACACAAATGCATGGATAGATAAAAAAAAAAAAAAAAAAACACCAAAACGGACAAACACTGGGGAAAGAACTTGGGTAAGGAAAAGATACCAAAACACCAAACAGAGACACCAAAGACAACACAATGACAAAGATTCTGGATAAAAAGGGGTGACAATTGAGGCTTTGATCTGAGGACAAAGTTAGTACACTCTGTTCCCTAATAGCTAGTGTTTCCCTCTTTGGCTGAAATAACCTCAATCAGACGTTTCATCTGCCAGTTTCTGATAGTGGCTTTCATGGGGTGTCCTAATTTTTTCACATGACTGTACATATACAGTGGTGTGAAAAAGTGTTTGCCCCTTCCTGATTTTTTATTTTTGTGCACATTTGTCACACTTTAATGTTTTAGATCATCAAACAAATTCAAATATTGGTCAAAGATAACACACATAAACACAACATGCAGTTTTTAAATGAAGGTTTTTAAATGAAGGAAAAACAAAATCCAAACCCACATGGCCTTGTGTGAAAAAGTGTTTGCCCCCACTGTTAAAACATAACATAACTGTGGCTTATCACACCTGAGTATAATATCTCTAGCCACACCCAGGCCTGATTACTACCACACCTGTTCTCTATCAAGAAATCACTTAAATAAGACCTGACTGACAAAGTCAAGTAGACCAAAAGATCCTCAAAAGCTACACATCATGCCAAAATCCAAAGACATTCAGGAACAAATGAGAAAGTAAGTGAGATGTATCAGTCTCGAAAGGGTTATTAAGCCATTTCTAAAGCTTTGGCACTCCAGCAAACCAGCAATTATCCACAAATGGCCAAAATATAGAACAGTGGTGAACCTTCCCAGGAGTGAAAGGCTGACCAAAATTACCCCAAGAGTAGTGTTAATTTCGTCACCTATTTTTAATTTAGTCTTAGTCTTAGTCTTGTGCCAAATGTCCTTGTTAGTTTTAGTCATATTTAGTCATTCACATATCTTTTTTGTTAGTCTTAGTTTTAGTCGACTAAAAGTCTCGTCATTTTCGTCTAGTTTTAGTCAAAAGAAAACTCAAGGTATCTTAGTCAAGTTTTAGTCGACTAAAAGTCTTTTAATTTTAGTCTAGTTTTAGTCAAAAAATTGTAGCTTGACCACATCTGGAATCTATCATTAAATGCAATAATATCAGGAACACAAGTGTTATAGTGGAAATAAATAAAAAGCCTAAGATATATATATATATATATATATAAATATATATATATAAATTACCGACTTAATGAAAGTTATACATGGTATTGCAGACACCATTATTGATGATATTTGGAGCAATATTACATGTAATTATTAAACTTGATTCCCTTACATATACATTTGTTTTTAAGCCTAATTATTAATTTTGATTATGATGTGATTGTGACAGGGGGGGTGGGAAGAGGTTTCAGGTTGGGGGTAAAGAGTTTTTTCTGTCACCACTTTTGAATAAGAAACAATATCAAGGCTTGTCAAAACTCCGCGAATCACAAAAGTATCAGTGAGAAGTTGAGAACACTCGTTTAAACAGTGCATACACTCGAACTTGACTGCACATCACATTTTTTACTTTATTGATGCTGCTTTTAATCGTAATGCAAAGACCGGTCATCGGGACATAAGCTGTCATGTACAATAAAAGAGCCTGCGCAGTGACAGGAAATATAATTTAACACAAAAAGCCGCCTAGACCAGGGGTGGACTTGTGCTCAGGATTTTTTATGTATTTTAATTTTTTTTTTTTTTTGAGCGGCGTGTGGACGAATTCTTTCTACGCACATACTATTTTATTTCTTGATAACAGACCGCAGACCGAACAGACCGAACTATAACACACCGTTGCCATGAAAAACCGAGCGTTGCCATGGACACACAGGATTCTACGCGTAGAGACGGAGCGAACTATTTTCTTTAGCGGAAACAATACAATTGTTTTTAAATCAATAAACTCCTTTTTAAATCATCATTTTGTGTCAAATTATTGATTTATTTGGTAGGTAGCAATATAATAAGCGGGATCCAGTAACTTGTAACCTGTAACTTGAGCAACAGCGAAGCCGCGAACTCGTTCTGAATATTTTAAAGGCGTAACAGCTGATGAAAAAGCAGAGACAATTGTAGACGAAAATGAAGAGAGATTTTATCTTCGTTTTTATTTTATACAAAACATTTTCGTCTCGTCTTTTTTCGTCAACAATAATGCATGTCAATTTAGTCTTAGTCAGCGTTTTTGGGCAGTGGTGCGGTCTTGTCATCGTCTCGTCTTAGTAATGAAAAAAAAGGTTGTTGATGAACATATTTCGTCTCATCTCGTCTGACGAAATTAACACTACCCAAGAGCAGCGATGACTCATCCAAGATGTCACAAAAGACCCAAACATCCAAAGACCTGCTCATCCAAGATGCCACAAAAGACAACAACATCCAAAGACCTGCAGGCCTCACTTGCCTCAGTTAAAGTCAGTGTTCATGACTCCACCATAAGAAAGAGGCTGGGCAAAAATGTTCCAACATCAGAAAACAAAAAACTTTTGATCCCAAAGACTTTTGAGAAAATACTCTGTGGACTGACGAGACAAAAGTTAAACTTTTTGGAAGGTTTGTGTCCCATTACATCTGGTGTAAAAGTAACACTGCATTTCAGAAAAAGAACATCATACCACAGTAAAATATGGTGGTGGTAGTGTGATGGTCTGGGGCTGTTTTCTGCTTCAGGACCTGAAAGACTTGCTATGATAAATGGAACCATGAATTCTGCTGTCTACCAAAAAATCCTGAAGGACAAAGTGAGTCCATCTTTTCGTGACCTCAAGCTGAAGTGAACTTGGGTTCTGCAGCAGGACAATGATCCAAAACACACCAGCAAGTCCACCTCTAAATGGCTGAAGAAAAACAAAATGAAGACTTTGGAGTGGCCGAGTCAATGTCCTGACCTGAATCCTATTGAGATACTGTGGCATGAAATTAAAAAGGCGGTTCATGCTCGAAAACCCTTCAATGTGGCTGAATTACAACAATTCAACAAAGATGAGAGGACCAAGATTCCTCCATAGCGCTGTAACAGACTCATTGCAAGTTATCGCAAATGCTTGATTGCAGTTCTTGCTGCTAAGAGAGGACCAAACAGTTAATCGGTTTAGGGGGCAAACACTTTTTCACACAGGGCCATGTACAACTGCAGGTTGTTTACTTGGTATTTTTGACAATTATTGAAATTTGTTTGATCTGAAACATTGAAACATGCGAGAAAAAAAAATCATGAGTGTGTGTATATATATACAGGGAGTGCAGAATTATTAGGGAAGTTGTATTTTTGAGGATTAATTTTATTATTGAACAACAACCATGTTCTCAATGAACCCAAAAAACTCATTAATAGCAAAGCTGAATATTTTTGGAAGTAGTTTTTAGTTTGTTTGTAGTTTTAGCTATTTTAGGAGGATATCTGTGTGTGCAGGTGACTATTACTGTGCATAATTATTAGGCAACTTAACAAAAAACAAATATATACCCATTTCAATTATTTATTTTCACCAGTGAAACCAATATTACATCTCAACATTCACTAATATACATTTCTGACATTCAAAAACAAAACAAAAACAAATCAGTGACCAATATAGCCACCTTTCTTTGCAAGGACACTCAAAAGCCTGCCATCCATGGATTCTGTCAGTGTTTTGATCTGTTCAACCGTCAACATTGCGTGCAGCAGCAACCACAGCCTCCCAGACACTCTTCAGAGAGGTGTACTGTTGTCCCTCCTTGTAAATCTCACATTTGATGATGGACCACAGGTTCTCTATGGGGTTCAGATCAGGTGAACAAGGAGGCCATGTCATTAGTTTTTCTTCTTTTAGACCCTTTCTTGCCAGCCACGCTGTGGAGTACTTGGACGCGTGTGATGGAGCATTGTCCTGCATGAAAATCATGTTTTTCTTGAAGGATGCAGACTTCTTCCTGTACCACTGCTTGAAGAAGGTGTCTTCCAGAAACTGGCAGTAGGACTGGGAGTTGAGCTTGACCCCATCCTCAACCCGAAAAGGCCCCACAAGCTCATCTTTGATGATACCAGCCCAAACCAGTACTCCACCTCCACCTTGCTGGCGTCTCAGTCGGACTGGAGCTCTCTGCCCTTTACCGATCCAGCCACGAGCCCATCCATCTGGCCCATCAAGACTCACTCTCATTTCATCAGTCCATAAAACCTTAGAAAAATCAGTCTTCAGATATTTCTTGGCCCAGTCTTGACGTTTCAGCTTGTGTGTCTTGTTCAGTGGTGGTCGTTTTTCAGCCTTTCTTACCTTGGCCATGTCTCTGAGTATTGCACACCTTGTGCTTTTGGGCACTCCAGTGATGTTGCAGCTCTGAAATATGGCAAAACTGGTGGCAAGTGGCATCTTGGCAGCTGCACGCTTGACTTTTCTCAGTTCATGGGCAGTTATTTTGCGCCTTGGTTTTTCCACACGCTTCTTGCGACCCTGTTGACTATTTTGAATGAAACGCTTGATTGTTCGATGATCACGCTTCAGAAGCTTGGCAATTTTAAGAGTGCTGCATCCCTCTGCAAGATATCTCACTATTTTTGACTTTTCGGAGCCTGTCAAGTCCTTCTTTTGACCCATTTTGCCAAAGGAAAGGAAGTTGCCTAATAATTATGCACACCTGATATAGGGTGTAGATGTCATTAGACCACACCCCTTCTCATTACAGAGATGCACATCACCTAATATGCTTAATTGGTTGTAGGCTTTCGAGCCTATACAGCTTGGAGTAAGACAACATGCATAAAGAGGATGATGTGGTCAAAATACTCATTTGCCTAATAATTCTGCACTCCCTGTATATATATATATATATATATATATATACACACACACAGTTACTACAGCCTGTGATTTTGTGAATTGTTCTGTACATGTCTGTGTGCAGGTTGATTCCAGGCCGGAGTTTCCAGCCTTCCCTGATCCTGCCCCCCATATCGATGACCTCATCACTGAGCTCCTATATAAAGATGATCCAGAAAAAGAAGGTGTAAGGTGTTCATAGCGGTGTGTTTATTGCAGTGTTGTGGAGAGAGTGATTATTGTGTTTTGTGATATTCTTGTTCTGGTTTTGACTTCTGCCTGTTAATGACTCTGAGCTTTGGATTTGTTGCTGTGGTTCACTTTTTGTATATTGTGACGGCGGCACATGCACCGCATTAATGTCAAAATTAATGATGGATCTGTTTCGGCTGTTGCAGGTCAAACACCTGAGGATGTCCGTCTACCACCCCCAGACAGATTGATTGATAGAACGCTTCAACCAAACCCTGAAGCGGATGCTACGAAAGGTGGTAGACCTCCTCGTTCTATCCGTCCTCTTCGCTGTCTGGGAAATGCCCCAGGCTTCACCCCGTTCAAACTCCGGTTCGCATGGCGCCCTCGGGGCATGCTGGACATAGCCTGGGAGGCCTGGGAGAAGCAATCCTCCCCCTTCCGCTCCGTCATCAACTTCGTCCAGGACATGCAGGCACGGATTGAGTGTTTCGGGCCCATCGTGAAGGAACACCTAGAGGAAGCCCAGTGTACACGGACCTTGAGAAGGTGGGACCTGTAAACTATCGGTTGCAACAGCCAGGTAAGCATGCAGACACCAAATTATATCACATCAACATTTTGAAAAAATGGATTCCCCGCCGGCTGTGGTGTCTGCGTTTGCCTCCCTCCACACAGATCCCCAAGAACGTGCCCTAGTAAGGAGGGGAGATGATCTCACACCAGCCCAACAGCACGACCTCACAGAGCTCCTGGACCAGTTCACGTATGTCTTCTTTCCTGTCCAGGACGTACAGCACTTTTGCACCATGAGATCAAGACCCCTCCTGGAAGCCCGTCGTCGTGCTATCAAGAAGGAAGTGGAACGAATGTTGAAGGAGCGGATTATTGAGGAGTCTGCCAGCCCTTGGTCCAGCTCCATTTTGGTGGTGCCTAAACCACATGGGTCCATTCACCTCTGTAACGACTTCCGGAGGCTCAACCAGATCTCGGATTTCGACAGCTATCCCTTCCCTCGAGTGGACGACCTGGTGGAGCATCTGGGGAAGGCCCAGTTCATTTCCCCCCTCAACCTGACAAAGGGCTATTGGCAAGTGGCCCTTGCACTGGAGGCGAAGTCAAAGACAGCATTCAGCACCGCAAATGGCCACTGGCAGTACTGGGTCCTTCCTTTTGCCTACATGGGGCTCCGGCCACCTTCCAGCGCCTCAAGGACATCGTCCTCCGACCCCTCCGTGCGTTCACTGCCGCCTACCTGGACGATATGGTAGTCCACTCCTCCACCTGGTCCAATCACCTGTTCCATGTGGGGGAGGTTCTGAGACCCCACTGGACAGCTGGTCTTATGGCAAATTCCCATAAGTGCCATCTGGGCCTGTCCGAGGCCAAGTACCTGGGATATTGCATCGGTCGGGGGCTGCTGAAGCCCCAGGAGAAAGAAATCCAAGCTGTCAGAGAATACCCCGACCCACTTCAAAGAAACAGTTTCAATCCTTTTAGGGATTGCCGAGCTATTACAGATGATTTGTGCCTAACTTCTCCTCATTAGCTGCCCCCCCTTTCAGATCTAACTAAGGTCAGCTGGACCGGGTACACTGGACGGACGGCACAGAACAGGCATTCTGCCAGCTCAAGGAGGCCCTTACTACCCGGCCAGTACTGCCAAATCCGGATTTTGATCGCCCCTTCATGCTACAGACGGATGTGTCCGAAAAGGGGATAGGAGCCGTCCTTTAGCAGGAGTTCGATGGGGAAGAGCACCCGGTCCTCTTTATCTCCTGGAAGCTGACCCCCGCTGAGAAAAACTACACCACAGTGGAATGAGAAGCCCTGGCGGTCCTGGTGGGCCATTGAAAACCTCCGGTACTACCTGGCAGGGCAATACTTGTGACGGACGATGCCCCTCTGCTTTGCATGGCCAAGGCGAAGGACACCAATGCCAGGGTAACTAGGTGGTTTCTCTCTTTACATGATTTCTCGTTCCAGGTCCTACACCGAGCCGGGAGCTGGCATGGGAACGCTGATGGCCTCTCGAGGCACTACGCCCTCTGGAGACAACTGCTACCAAGTGGGGGCTCAGAGTAAAGGGCGGGGGCTGTGACGGCGGCACATGCACTGCCGCAAATTCATGGAGGGAAAAACGCTCTTCACTCACTGCATCGGCAGCCAAGAAGCGAGAGAGTGTAAAAGGCAGTGGTTCAGCACCTGGGCCAGCGGGGCTAAGCACAATCTCTCTAACTTCAGAACCATGGCCAGAGCTGCAGGGAGTGAGACCGAGGTGGGGCGGTCGAAACTGCCGCCGAAAAGCACAGGTCAATCAGGAGCGCCGCTGACGCATTCACCCTCAAGGAGGAAAGCACAGCAGGAAGCTAGGCTCAGCGGCTAGAGAGGGGAAAAGGGGGCGTGCCTAACGGAACTAATGCTTGTTGTCTCTTTGATACTCTTTTACAGACACATCCAGCTGATTCAGTACTTCAAATTGCTGCTACAACGCTCAATTGAGCCTACACTACGCTCCTGGAGAGGACTGCTTCACCTTTGCACTGCCGTCCCCCTCCTGCTGCCTAGGTTTGGAGCCTGGACTTTTGCCCAAATGCCCCTACAGCCCCTTAATGGAAGGAACTATTTATTTTTTCTCCTTTTCCTGACTTTTTTCTGCACTAATAATCTGAGAAGAAAATAAATACCACACCACTGTTTGCTTTAATCCCATCTCTGTGCCTATTTGTCCATGTGCCATCTCTCTAAGAGCCCTACAATATATATATAATCACTCTAATATTGTGTATTGTTTCACTGGCAGTAGTGGTGTGGCTGCACTTCTTTCTTTGGGAATGGGTTCCTTTTTCCCCTGTGTGTATTGTTAGGGAGTCAGGGGAAGTCCCACTGTATTTTTCTTTTCTTTTCTTTCAGCTAAGAATAGTTACCTAACTATTAGACTTTTTTGTTTATTATTTTGGCCTGGGCCCACTGTTGGAGGACCAGAGGGGATGTTTCCAGGAATCTTTGCCGACAGGCATCACAATACCTTTTGGCCTGCCTAGAAGAGAGGACAGATGTCCTTACCGGAGATGCCCTGTCCTTACCGGGGAAACCCAGGTTGCAAAATGACACCACTGATTGAGGTGGCAATTTGGTGGCTGCTTGCTCATCATCATCTACATTGATTTCCTCCGATGCAGACAAAATTTAGTCCTTGTTCAGTTTGGGCAAAGTCATAAAGCGAGCTACTGAAAACAAAGCAGGGATGTCAGTCAGGGGAGAGGACAAGAGGAAGGGGATCGCCTGTTTAGATGATGCTCCTGCATCCTACCTCTAGGCATACCTGGAGATGTTTAAAGGTAAAGCTTTGGCATGTGTTTGGTCGAAGAGGCTGGATGAGTGTTCTGTTTCTACAGTCCTACAGTTCTCCCAAATCCTGTGGTAGCAGGTCATTTTATATACAGATTAGCAGGTGTATATTCTGTTACCATAAGATTTGGGACTGGCTGGGTCCCAACCTGGAAAGGAGTGCATAGTTTACCTGGTCCTCTGTGCAAATTTGTTTTTTGTGATGGTATAGAGGAGCATGCCTGGGAGTCAAGAAGGACAACATTTCACACAGCACAGAAATTACTGCTGGATACAATAGTCAGAATTCACCTTAATGTCACAGCCCCCTGCTTTGAAGCTCAATCTATACCAGTATATATTCATTTATTTCTGTTTACCATCAACAAGAAAAATGGCTTTTGTTCAATGTCCAAACTGGCCACTAAGCACAGCTAACCTTAAAACACAGCTCCCCTACAGGACAAAATATTAAACTCAAAACTACAAAACTGAACTTTTTCATGTATTGCTACAATTAGGTTAGCAATTCTTTTATGATAGTTTGTTTATAAAGATGTGTCTGAGGATAAAATTATTATGAGCAATGAGGAAGACAACAATACCTTTCTTGAGAGCCTGTTCCATCTTTAAAGTTGATTGAGAGTGGCTTAGACCGGTCACTCTTAAAGGAGACTTGGCTGGATAAAGGAGAATTTAGTCTTTCCTCAGTTCTAAAGATTAAAAAAAATATGATTTTGCAATTGTATGTAATAAACCATAGTTATTCACAAAAAAAGATGATTGTTGGCATCAGGAAGAGCTGGAATGATCATTCTCATTATGGTGATTACAGTAGTGGACAACATTTAATAAAGAACATTATTATTATTATTATTATTATTATTAGGGGGCACGGTGGCTTAGTGGTTAGCACATTCGCCTCACACCTCCGCCTCCACCTTGTGTGTGTGGAGTTTGCATGTTCTCCCCGTGCCTCGGGGGTTTCCTCCGGGTACTCCGGTTTTTTCCCCCCGGTCCAAAGACATGCATGGTAGGTTGATTGGCATCTCTGGAAAATTGTCCCTAGTGTGTGTGATTGCGTGAGTGAATGAGTGTGTGTGCCCTGTGATGGGTTGGCACTCCGTCCAGGGTGTATCCTGCCTTGATGCCCGATGACGCCTGAGATAGGCACAGGCTCCCCGTGACCCGAGGTAGTTTGGATAAGCGGTAGAAGATGAATGAATGAATGAATTATTATTATTATTATGTTTATTTTGTATGTTTGTTTATGTTTATTTTGCATTTTTATTTTGTCTGTTGCATTTATGCTACATTGAATTGTTATTTTCTGTTAAGACAGGTTTAGAGAACTAACCAAGAGTGCATACTGTGTTACCAACCTAACCTGTGAAACCTGTATCAAACTGAATATGAGATGGAAGGTTTGGATATTACCCTACAACTGAATTACACAGGTTGGCCAAAGGAAAAAGTCACAAGGCATGGCAAGTCCCAGTACTAAGTTGTTCCTTTTATAAAACTACAAAAATTAACCCGCACTTGCCTTATACTCAGGCAAATGTTACATGGTGAGCTATGCCATGGTGATGACCCTGTAATTTGGACTGGTGATATATTATTGTTTATATCATGAATTTATGGCTCTTATCAAATTTATGGCTACTCTCATTCAATTCTTTCAAATTTGTGGGTTAATTTAAAAGAATACTTCTTTATCTGCTGTCTGTTTATTGACTTTGTTACATTAGACTCTCACTGGATGTGAATGGCTTAAACTTGTCTGCACCATGAGTTCACTCAGTTCACCAGCAGTAAGGGTGTAGCTGCCATTTCTTTTGGGGGTGGGTTCTCTGTTTTGTGCAACTGGGAGTTTGGTAAGTTATATTCTGTATATTTTGCTGCTTTTCTTTCAGGGAACTAATCTCAAAAAAATTAGACACTTTATTATTTTTGCCTTGGCCTGCCCTGAAGTCATGCCATTGTACAGTTTTGTATATATACATATATACATTGCTTATTTTACAATATACCAACACTTTTAGTGGTAACTATTTTGTGTATCTGTCATTTCTGGTTCCATTATAAAGGTATCAATCCCTTGAATGTTGAGCTAATTACTTAACTCAATTGCAGCTCAACTATAGACTGGGTCATAACAAGTGTCTTACAAACAAACTGAGCAATAAACCAATGTCCAAAAAGTTCTGGTTAATTGTAGGATCATTTACAAACCACATTTGTGTGGTTACAAACTGTCTGAAGATTAGATGATGTTGTACAAGAGGAAAATAAATGAATACCTTTCCTGAGAGGATGTTCCATCCTTACATTGGCTGAGGAGTGGTTTTGATTGTTCATCCTTAAAGCTTGGGATATCAGAGGATACAGGAGATTCTGGCCTTTTCTCTGTTCCACTAAAGAGTTGAGAGAAATGTGTCACATAAACAGGACAGTACACACAATGTTGTGTGTATTTATTGTATTTTACTGTACCTTGCATTCCCCTCTCACACACATTGTCCTTTATATATCGTCGCTGTCGGGTGGAAACCTTGTATGTCCAAATTTGGTCAATTTCATATTTTTTCACATATCGATGCTAATGGTCAGTCCCCACGTGGGTCTGTTATTTTTACAAGTTAATAACCAATCTAAAGTCTTGAAAATAGCTTGAGCGCAAATCTCATAACTCCATTGGACACTTCAACTGTCCACCTCTTCCTCACTCCGTGGGAGAGCTTCACGGCATATTTCTCCTCAAGAAGAGTCGCAACGAATCAACACGTCTTCTGAGGTAAATGTCTTCAAAACACTGGGCTCAAAGAAAAAAAAATCTAGACCCCGCTAGTTCTGGTGCTCGTCTGAGGACAGGAATTTAGCGCAAGACAATCCACTGCAACGCGGACTAAACTATGTGCACTGCAGATAAGGTACGGCGTTTTTTTAATTTCCTGAAAAATAACGGTTTTGGAGATACGAGGATTCTGCCCGACAGCGACGATATACTC